>NW_027276315.1:0-41550 GCF_030028105.1 Mobula birostris | reverse complement strand
TATGCTGGGAAAGAGAGAGATTTTGCGAATTGGATTGTATGATGGGGGAGGAGAGAGTTTGTGGGAATTGGATTGTATGCTGGGAAAGAGAGAGTTTATGCGAATTGGATTGTATGATGGGGAAGAGAGAGATTGTGGGAATTGGATTGAATGATGGAAAGAGAGTGTTTGTGGGAGTTGGATTGTATGCTGGGAAAGAGAGAGTTTATGTGAATTGGATTTTATGATGGGTGAAGAGAGAGATTGTGGGAATTTGATTGTATGATGGGGAGGAGAGAGTTTGTGGGAATTGGATTGTATGATGGGAAAGAGGGTGTTTGTGGGAGTTGGATTGTATGCTGGGAAAGAGAGAGTATATGTGAATTGGATTGTATGATGGGGAAGAGAGAGATTGTGGGAATTGGATTGTACGATGGGGAGGAGAGAGTTTGTGGGAATTGGATTGTATGATGGGGAACAGAGAGTTTGTGGGAATTGGATTGTATGATGGTGAAGAGAGAGTTTCTGGGAATTGGATTGTATGATGGGAGAGAGAGATTTTGTGGGAATTGGATTGTATGCTGGGAAAGAGAGAGTTTGTGGGAATTGGATTGTATGCTGGGAAAGAGAGAGTTTGTGGGAAGTGGATTGTATGATGGGGAACAGAGAGTTTGTGGGAATTGGATTGTATGATGGGGGAAGAGAGAGTTTGTGGGAATTGGATTGTATGATGGGAAAGAGAGAGTTTGTGGGAATTGGATTGTATGATGGGATAGAGAGAGTTTGTGGGAATTGGATTGTATGATGGGGAAAGAGAGAGCTTGTGGGAATTTGATTGTATGATGCGGAAAGAGAGAGTTTCTGAGAATTGGATTGTATGCTGGCGAAAGAGAGAGTTTGCGGGCATTGGATTGCATGCTGGGGAAAGAGAGAGTTTGTGGGAATTGCATTGTGTGATGGGGAAAGATAGAGTTTGTTGGAATTGGATTGTATGCTGGGAAAGAGAGAGATTGTGGGAATTGGATTGTATGATGCGGAAAGAGAGAGTCTGTGGGAATTGGATTGTATGATGGGAAAGAGAGAGTTTGTGGGAATTGGATTGTATGATGGGAAAGAGAGAGTTTGTGGGAATTGGATTGTATGATGGGAAAGAGAGTGTTTGTGGGAATTGGATTGTATGCCGGGAAAGAGAGAGTTTATGCGAATTGGATTGTATGATGGGGGAAGAGAGAGATTGTGGGAATTGGATTGTATGAAGCGGAAAGAGAGAGTTTGTGGGAATTGGATTGTATGATGGGAAAGAGAGAGTTTATGCGAATTGGATTATATGATGGGGGAAGAGAGAGATTGTGGGAATTGGATTGAATGATGGGGAAGAGAGAGATTGTGGGAATTGGATTGTGTGATGCGGAAAGAGAGAGTTTGTGGGAATTGGATTGTATGATTGGAAAGAGAGAGTTTGTGGTAATGGGATTGTATGATGGGAAAGAGAGAGTTTGTGGAATTGGATTGTATTCTGGGAAAGAGAGAGTTTGTGGGAATTGGATTGTATGCTGGGAAAGAGAGAGTTTGTGGGAATTGGATTGTATGATGGGGAACAGAGAGTTTGTGGGAATTGGATTGTATGATGGGGGAAGAGAGAGTTTGTGGGAATTGGATTGTATGATGGGAAAGAGAGAGTTTGTGGGAATTGGATTGTATGAAGGGAAAGAGAGAGTTTGTGGGAATTGGATTGTATGATGGGGAAAGAGAGAGTTTGTGGGAATTGGATTGTATGATGCGGAAAGAGAGAGTTTGTGAGAATTGGATTGTCTGCTGGGGAAAGAGAGAGTTTGTGGGAATTGGATTGTATGCTGGGGAAAGATAGAATTTGTGGGAATTGGATTGTATAATGGGGAAAGAGAGAGTTTGTTGGAATTGGATTGTATGCTGGGAAAGAGAGAGTTTATGCGAATTGGATTGTATGATGGGGAAGAGAGAGATTGTGGAAATTGGATTGTATGATGGGGGAAGAGAGAGATTGTGGGAATTGGATTGTATGATGCGGAAAGAGAGAGTTTGTGGGAATTGGATTGTATGATGGGAAAGAGAGAGTTTGTGGGAATTGGATTGTATGATGGGAAGAGAGAGTTTGTGGGAATTGGATTGTATGATGGGAAAGAGAGTGTTTGTGGGAATTGGATTGTATGCTGGGAAAGAGAGAGATTTTGCGAATTGGATTGTATGATGGGGGAGGAGAGAGTTTGTGGGAATTGGATTGTATGCTGGGAAAGAGAGAGTTTATGCGAATTGGATTGTATGATGGGGAAGAGAGAGATTGTGGGAATTGGATTGAATGATGGGAAAGAGAGTGTTTGTGGGAGTTGGATTGTATGCTGGGAAAGAGAGAGTTTATGTGAATTGGATTTTATGATGGGTGAAGAGAGAGATTGTGGGAATTTGATTGTATGATGGGGAGGAGAGAGTTTGTGGGAATTGGATTGTATGATGGGAAAGAGAGTGTTTGTGGGAGTTGGATTGTATGCTGGGAAAGAGAGAGTATATGTGAATTGGATTGTATGATGGGGAAGAGAGAGATTGTGGGAATTGGATTGTACGATGGGGAGGAGAGAGTTTGTGGGAATTGGATTGTATGATGGGGAACAGAGAGTTTGTGGGAATTGGATTGTATGATGGGGGAAGAGAGAGTCTGTGGGAATTGGATTGTACGCTGGGAAAGAGAGAGTTTGTGGGAATTGGATTGTACGATGGGGAACAGAGAGTTTGTGGGAATTGGATTGTATGATGGTGAAAAGAGAGTTTCTGGGAATTGGATTGTATGATGGGAAAGAGAGAGTTTATGCGAATTGGATTGTATGATGGGGAAGAGAGAGATTGTGGAAATTGGTTTGTATGATGGGGGAAGAGAGAGATTGTGGGAATTGGATTGTATGATGCGGAAAGTGAGAGTTTGTGGGAATTGGATTGTATGATGGGAAAGAGAGAGTTTGTGGGAATTGGATTGTATGATGGGAAAGAGAGAGTTTGTGGGAATTGGATTGTATGATGGGAAAGAGAGAGTTTGTGGGAATTGGATTGTATGCTGGGAAAGAGAGAGATTTTGCGAATTGGATTGTATGATGGGGGAGGAGAGAGTTTGTGGGAATTGGATTGTATGCTGGGAAAGAGAGAGTTTATGCGAATTGGATTGTATGATGGGGAAGAGAGAGATTGTGGGAATTGGATTGAATGATGGGAAAGAGAGTGTTTGTGGGAGTTGGATTGTATGCTGGGAAAGAGAGAGTTTATGTGAATTGGATTTTATGATGGGTGAAGAGAGAGATTGTGGGAATTTGATTGTATGATGGGGAGGAGGGAGTTTGTGGGAATTGGATTGTATGATGGGGAACAGAGAGTTTGTGGGAATTAGATTGTATGATGGGGAAGAGAGAGTCTGTGGGAATTGGATTGTACGCTGGGAAAGAGAGAGTTTGTGGGAATTGGATTGTATGATGGTGAAAAGAGAGTTTCTGGGAATTGGATTGTATGATGTTAAAGAGAGAGTTTGTGGGAATTGGATTGTATGCTGGGAAAGAGAGAGTTTGTGGGAATTGGATTGTATGCTGGGAAAGAGAGAGTTTGTGGGAATTGGATTGAATGATGGGGAACAGAGAGTTTGTGGGAATTGGATTGTATGATGGGGGAAGAGAGAGTTTGTGGGAATTGGATTGTATGATGGGAAAGAGAGAGTTTGTGGGAATTGGATTGTATGATGGGAAAGAGAGAGTTTGTGGGAATTGGATTGTATGATGGGGAAAGAGAGAGTATGTGGGAATTGGATTGTGTGATGCGGAAAGAGAGAGTTTGTGAGAATTGGATTGTATGCTGGGGAAAGAGAGAGTTTGTGGGCATTGGATTGTATGCTGGGGAAAGAGGGAGTTTGTGGGAATTGCATTGCATGATGGGGAAAGAGAGAGTTTGTTGGAATTGGATTGTATGCTGGGAAAGAGAGAGTTTATGCGAATTGGATTGTATGATGGGGGAAGAGAGAGATTGTGGGAATTGGATTGTATGATGGGGGAAGAGAGAGATTGTGGGAATTGGATTGCATGATGCGGAAAGAGAGAGTTTGTGGGAATTGGATTGTATGATGGGAAAGAGAGAGTTTGTGGGAATTGGATTGCATGATGGGAAAGAGAGAGTTTGTGGGAATTGGATTGTATGATGGGAAAGAGAGTGATTGTGGGAATTGGATTGTATGCTGGGAAAGAGAGAGTTTATGCGAATTGGATTGTATGATGGGGGAAGAGAGAGTTTGTGGGAATTGGATTGTATGATGCGGAAAGAGAGAGTTTGTGGGAATTGGATTGTATGATGGGGAAAGAGAGAGTTTGTGGGAATTGGATTGTATGCTGGGGAAGAGAGAGTTTATGCGAATTGGATTGTATGATGGGGGAAGAGAGAGATTGTGGGAATTGGATTGAATGATGGGGGAAGAGAGAGATTGTGGGAATTGGATTGTGTGATGCGGAAAGAGAGAGTTTGTGGGAATTGGATTGTATGATTGGAAAGAGAGAGTTTGTGGTAATGGGATTGTATGATGGGAAAGAGAGAGATTGTGGGAATTGGATTGTATGATGGGGGAAGAGAGAGATTGTGGGAATTGGATTGTATGATGGTGAAGAGAGAGTTTCTGGGAATTGGATTGTATGATGGGAGAGAGAGATTTTGTGGGAATTGGATTGTATGCTGGGAAAGAGAGAGTTTGTGGGAATTGGATTGTATGCTGGGAAAGAGAGAGTTTGTGGGAAGTGGATTGTATGATGGGGAACAGAGAGTTTGTGGGAATTGGATTGTATGATGGGAAAGAGAGAGTTTGTGGTAATTGGATTGTATGATGGGAAAGAGAGAGTTTGTGGGAATTGGATTGTATGATGGGGAAAGAGAGAGCTTGTGGGAATTTGATTGTATGATGCGGAAAGAGAGAGTTTCTGAGAATTGGATTGTATGCTGGGGAAAGAGAGAGTTTGCGGGCATTGGATTGTATGCTGGGGGAAAGAGAGAGTTTGTGGGAATTGCATTGTGTGATGGGGAAAGATAGAGTTTGTTGGAATTGGATTGTATGCTGGGAAAGAGAGAGTTTATGGGAATTGGATTGTATGATGGGGGAAGAGAGAGATTGTGGGAATTGGATTGTATGATGCGGAAAGAGAGAGTCTGTGGGAATTGGATTGTATGATGGGAAAGAGAGAGTTTGTGGGAATTGGATTGTATGATGGGGGAAGAGAGAGATTGTGGGAATTGGATTGTATGATGCGGAAAGTGAGAGTTTGTGGGAATTGGATTGTATGATGGGAAAGAGAGAGTTTGTGGGAATTGGATTGTATGATGGGAAAGAGAGAGTTTGTGGGAATTGGATTGTATGATGGGAAAGAGAGTGCTTGTGGGAATTGGATTGTATGCTGGGAAAGAGAGAGATTTTGCGAATTGGATTGTATGATGGGGGAGGAGAGAGTTTGTGGGAATTGGATTGTATGCTGGGAAAGAGAGAGTTTATGCGAATTGGATTGTATGATGGGGAAGAGACGAGATTGTGGGAATTGGATTGAATGATGGGAAAGAGAGTGTTTGTGGGAGTTGGATTGTATGCTGGGAAAGAGAGAGTTTGTGGGAATTGGATTGTATGATGGGGAAGAGAGAGCTTGTGGGAATTGGATTGTATGATGGGAAAGAGAGAGTTTGTGGGAATTGGATTGTATGATGGGGAAAGAGAGAGTTTGTGGGAATTCGGTTGTATGATGCGGAAATAGAGAGTTTGTGAAAATTGGATTGTATGCTGGGGAAATAGAGAGTTTGTGGGAATTGGATTGTATGCTGGGGAAAGAGAGAGTTTGTTGGAGTTGGATTGTATGCTGGGAAAGAGAGAGTTTATGCGAATTGGATTGTATGATGGGGAAGAGAGAGATTGTGGGAATTGGATTGTATGATGTGGAAAGAGAGAGTTTGTGGGAATTGGATTGTATGATGGGGAAAGAGAGAGTTTGTGGGAATTGGATTGTATGCTGGGAAAGAGAGAGTTTATGCGAATTGGATTGTATGATGGGGAAGAGAGAGATTGTGGGAATTGGATTGAATGGTGGGAAAGAGAGTGTTTGTGGGAGTTGGATTGTATGCTGGGAAAGAGAGAGTTTATATGAATTAGATTTTATGATGGGTGAAGAGAGAGATTGTGGGAATTGGATTGTCTGATGGGGAGGAGAGAGTTTGTGGGAATTGGATTGTATGATGGGAAAGAGAGTGTTTGTGGGAGTTGGATTGTATGCTGGGAAAGAGAGAGTATATGTGAATTGGATTGTATGATGGGAAGAGAGAGATTGTGGGAATTGGATTGTACAATGGGGAGGAGAAAGTTTGTGGGAATTGGATTGTATGATGGGGAACAGAGAGTTTGTGGGAATTGGATTGTATGATGGGGGAAGAGAGAGTCTGTGGGAATTGGATTGTATGCTGGGGAAAGAGAGAGTTTGTGGGAATAGGATTGTATGATGGGAAAGAGAGAGTTTATGCGAATTGGATTGCATGATGGGGGAAGAGAGAGATTGTGGGAATTGGATTGAATGATGGGGGAAGAGAGAGATTGTGGGAATTGGATTGTGTGATGCGGAAAGAGAGAGTTTGTGGGAATTGGATTGTATGATGGGGAAGAGAGAGATTGTGGGAATTGGATTGTACGATGGGGAGGAGAGAGTTTATGCGAATTGGATTGTATGATGGGGAAGAGAGAGATTGTGGGAATTGGATTGAATGGTGGGAAAGAGAGTGTTTGTGGGAGTTGGATTGTATGCTGGGAAAGAGAGAGTTTATATGAATTAGATTGTATGATGGGTGAAGAGAGAGATTGTGGGAATTGGATTGTATGATGGGGAGGAGAGAGTTTGTGGGAATTGGATTGTGTGCTGGGAAAGAGAGAGTTTGTGGGAATTGGATTGTATGCTGGGAAAGAGAGAGTTTGTGGGAATTGGATTGTATGCTGGGAATGAGAGAGTTTGTGGGAATTGGATTGTATGCTGGGAAAGGGAGAGTTTGTGGGAATTGGATTGTATGATGGGGAACAGAGAGTTTGTGGGAATTGGATTGTATGATGGGGAAGAGAGAGCTTGTGGGAATTGGATTGTATGATGGGAAAGAGAGAGTTTGTGGGAATTGGATTGTATGATGGGGAAAGAGAGAGTTTGTGGGAATTCGGTTGTATGATGCGGAAATAGAGAGTTTGTGAAAATTGGATTGTATGCTGGGGAAATAGAGAGTTTGTGGGAATTGGATTGTATGCTGGGGAAAGAGAGAGTTTGTTGGAGTTGGATTGTATGCTGGGAAAGAGAGAGTTTATGCGAATTGGATTGTATGATGGGGGAAGAGAGAGATTGTGGGAATTGGATTGTATGATGTGGAAAGAGAGAGTTTGTGGGAATTGGATTGAATGATGGGGAAAGAGAGAGTTTGTGGGAATTGGATTGTATGCTGGGAAAGAGAGAGTTTATGCGAATTGGATTGTATGATGGGGAAGAGAGAGATTGTGGGAATTGGATTGAATGGTGGGAAAGAGAGTGTTTGTGGGAGTTGGATTGTATGCTGGGAAAGAGAGAGTTTATATGAATTAGATTTTATGATGGGTGAAGAGAGAGATTGTGGGAATTGGATTGTCTGATGGGGAGGAGACAGTTTGTGGGAATTGGATTGTATGATGGGAAAGAGAGTGTTTGTGGGAGTTGGATTGTATGCTGGGAAAGAGAGAGTATATGTGAATTGGATTGTATGATGGGAAGAGAGAGATTGTGGGAATTGGATTGTACAATGGGGAGGAGAAAGTTTGTGGGAATTGGATTGTATGATGGGGAACAGAGAGTTTGTGGGAATTGGATTGTATGATGGGGGAAGAGAGAGTCTGTGGGAATTGGATTGTATGCTGGGGAAAGAGAGAGTTTGTGGGAATAGGATTGTATGATGGGAAAGAGAGAGTTTATGCGAATTGGATTGCATGATGGGGGAAGAGAGAGATTGTGGGAATTGGATTGAATGATGGGGGAAGAGAGAGATTGTGGGAATTGGATTGTGTGATGCGGAAAGAGAGAGTTTGTGGGAATTGGATTGTATGATGGGGAAGAGAGAGTTTGTGGGAATTGGATTATATGATGGCAAAGAGAGTGTTTGTGGGAATTGGATTGTATGCTGGGAAAGAGAGAGTTTATGCGAATTGGATTGTATGATGGGTGAAGAGAGAGATTGTGGGAATTGGATTGTATGATGGGGAAGAGAGAGTTTGTGGGAATTGGATTGTATGATGGGAAAGAGAGTGTTTGTGGGAGTTGGATTGTATGCTGGGAAAGAGAGAGTATATGTGAATTGGATTGTATGATGGGGAAGAGAGAGATTGTGGGAATTGGATTGTACGATTGGGAGGAGAGAGTTTGTGGGAATTGGATTGTATGATGGGGAACAGAGAGTTTGTGGGAATTGGATTGTATGATGGGGGAAGAGAGAGTCTGTGGGAGTTTGTATGCTGGGAAAGAGAGAGTTTGTGGGAATTGGATTGTACGATGGGGAACAGAGAGTTTGTGGGAATTGGATTGTATGATGGTGAAGAGAGAGTTTGTGGGAATTGGATTGTATGATGGGAAAGAGAGAGTTTGTGGGAATTGGAGTGTATGCTGGGAACGAGAGAGTTTGTGGAAATTGGACTGTATGCTGGGAAAGAGAGAGTTTGTGGGAATTGGATTGTATGATGGGGAACAGAGAGTTTGTGGGAATTGGATTGTATGATGGGGGAAGAGAGAGTTTGTGGGAATTGGATTGTATGATGGGAAAGAGAGAGTTTATGTGAATTGGATTGTATGATGGGGGAAGAGAGAGATTGTGGGAATTGGATTGTATGATGCGGAAAGAGAGAGTTTGTGGGAATTGGATTGTATGATGGGGAAAGAGAGAGTTTGTGGGAATTGGATTGTATGCTGGGAAAGAGAGAGTTTATGCGAATTGGATTGTATGATGGGGGAAGAGAGAGATTGTGGGAATTGGATTGAATGATGGGGGAAGAGAGAGATTGTGGGAATTGGATTGTGTGATGCGGAAAGAGAGAGTTTGTAGGAATTGGATTGTATGATTGGAAAGAGAGAGTTTGTGGTAATGGGATTGTATGATGGGAAAGAGAGAGTTTGTGGGACTTGGATTGTATGATGGCAAAGAGAGTGTTTGTTGGAATTGGATTGTATGCTGGGAAAGAGAGAGTTTATGCGAATTGGATTGTATGCTGGGGGAAGAGAGAGATTGTGGGAATTGGATTGTATGATGGGGAAGAGAGAGATTGTGGGAATTGGATTGAATGATGGGGGAAGAGAGAGATTGTGGGAATTGGATTGTGTGATGCGGAAAGAGAGAGTTTGTGGGAATTGGATTGTATGATTGGAAAGACAGAGTTTGTGGTAATGGGATTGTATGATGGGAAAGGGAGAGTTTGTGGGAATTGGATTGTATGATGGCAAAGGGAGTGTTTGTTGGAATTGGATTGTATGCTGGGAAAGAGAGAGTTTATGCGAATTGGATTGTATGATGGGGGAAGAGAGAGATTGTGGGAATTGGATCGTATGATGGTGAAGAGAGAGTTTCTGGGAATTGGATTGTATGATGGGAAAGAGAGAGTTTGTGGGAATTGGATTGTATTCTGGGAAAGAGAGAGTTTGTGGGAATTGGATTGTATGCTGGGAAAGAGAGAGTTTGTGGGAATTGGATTGTATGATGGGGTACAGAGAGTTTGTGGGTATTGGATTGTATGATGGGGGAAGAGAGAGTTTGTGGGAATTGGATTGTATGATGGGAAAGAGAGAGTTTGTGGGAATTGGATTGTATGATGGGAAAGAGAGAGTTTGTGGGAATTGGATTGTATGATGGGGAAAGAGAGAGTTTTGTGGGAATTGGATTGCATGATGCTGAAAGAGAGAGTTTGTGAGAATTGGATTGTATGCTGGGGAAAGAGAGAGTTTGTGGGAATTGGATTGTATGCTGGGGAAAGAGAGAATTTGTGGGAATTGGATTGTATGATGGGGAAAGAGAGAGTTTGTTGGAATTGGATTGTATGCTGGGAAAGAGAGAGTTTGTGGGAATTGGATTGTATGATGGGAAAGAGAGAGTTTGTGTGAATTGGATTGTATGATGGGAAAGAGAGTGTTTGTGGGAATTGGATTTTATGCTGGGAAAGAGAGAGATTATGCGAATTGGATTGTATGATGGGGGAAGAGAGAGATTGTGGGAATTGGATTGTATGGTAGGGGAAGAGAGAGATTGTGGGAATTGGATCGTATGATGGTGAAGAGAGAGTTTCTGGGAATTGGATTGTATGATGGGAAAGAGAGGGTTTGTGGGAATTGGATTATATGCTGGGAAAGAGAGAGTTTGTGGGAATTGGATTGTATGCTGGGAAAGAGAGAGTTTGTGGGAATTGGATTGTATGATGGGGAACAGAGAGTTTGTGGGAATTGGATTGTATGATGGGAAAGAGAGAGTTTGTGGGAATTGGATTCTATGATGGGATAGAGAGAGTTTGTGGGAATTGGATTGTATGATGGGAAAGAGTGTGTTTGTGGGAATTGGATTGTATGCTGGGAAAGAGAGAGTTTATGCGAATTGGATTGTATGATGGGGGAAGAGAGAGATTGTGGGAAATGGATTGTATGATGCGGAAAGAGAGAGTTTGTGGGAATTGGATTGTATGATGGGGAAAGAGAGAGTTTGTGGGAATTGGATTGTATGCTGGGAAAGAGAGAGTTTATGCGAATTGGATTGTATGATGGGGGAAGAGAGAGTTTGTTGGAATTGGATTGTATGCTGGGAAAGAGAGAGTTTATGCGAATTGGATTGTATGCTGGGGAAAGAGAGAATTTGTGGGAATTGGACTGTATGATGGGGAAAGAGAGAGTTTGTTGGAATTGGATTGTACGCTGGGAAAGAGAGAGTTTGTGGGAATTGTATTGTATGATGGGAAAGAGAGAGTTTGTGGGAATTGGATTGTATGATGGGAAAGAGAGTGTTTGTGGGAATTGGATTTTATGCTGGGAAAGAGAGAGATTATGCGAATTGGATTGTATGATGGGGGAAGAGAGAGATTGTGGGAATTGGATTGTATGGTAGGGGAAGAGAGAGATTGTGGGAATTGGATTGTATGATGGTGAAGAGAGAGTTTCTGGGAATTGGATTGTATGATGGGAAAGAGAGGGTTTGTGGGAATTGGATTATATGCTGGGAAAGAGAGAGTTTGTGGGAATTGGATTGTATGCTGGGAAAGAGAGAGTTTGTGGGAATTGGATTGTATGATGGGGAACAGAGAGTTTGTGGGAATTGGATTGTATGATGGGAAAGAGAGAGTTTGTGGGAATTGGATTGTATGATGGGAAAGAGAGAGTTTGTGGGAATTGGATTGTATGATGGGGAAAGAGAGAGTTTTGTGGGAATTGGATTGCATGATGCTGAAAGAGAGAGTTTGTGAGAATTGGATTGTATGCTGGGGAAAGAGAGAGTTTGTGGGAATTGGATTGTATGGTGGGGAAAGAGAGAATTTGTGGGAATTGGATTGTATGATGGGGAAAGAGAGAGTTTGTTGGAATTGGATTGTATGCTGGGAAAGAGAGAGTTTGTGGGAATTGGATTGTATGATGGGAAAGAGAGAGTTTGTGTGAATTGGATTGTATGATGGGAAAGAGAGTGTTTGTGGGAATTGGATTTTATGCTGGGAAAGAGAGAGATTATGCGTATTGGATTGTATGATGGGGGAAGAGAGAGATTGTGGGAATTGGATTGTATGGTAGGGGAAGAGAGAGATTGTGGGAATTGGATCGTATGATGGTGAAGAGAGAGTTTCTGGGAATTGGATTGTATGATGGGAAAGAGAGGGTTTGTGGGAATTGGATTATATGCTGGGAAAGAGAGAGTTTGTGGGAATTGGATTGTATGCTGGGAAAGAGAGAGTTTGTGGGAATTGGATTGTATGATGGGGAACAGAGAGTTTGTGGGAATTGGATTGTATGATGGGAAAGAGAGAGTTTGTGGGAATTGGATTCTATGATGGGATAGAGAGAGTTTGTGGGAATTGGATTGTATGATGGGAAAGAGTGTGTTTGTGGGAATTGGATTGTATGCTGGGAAAGAGAGAGTTTATGCGAATTGGATTGTATGATGGGGGAAGAGAGAGATTGTGGGAAATGGATTGTATGATGCGGAAAGAGAGAGTTTGTGGGAATTGGATTGTATGATGGGGAAAGAGAGAGTTTGTGGGAATTGGATTGTATGCTGGGAAAGAGAGAGTTTATGCGAATTGGATTGTATGATGGGGGAAGAGAGAGTTTGTTGGAATTGGATTGTATGCTGGGAAAGAGAGAGTTTATGCGAATTGGATTGTATGCTGGGGAAAGAGAGAATTTGTGGGAATTGGACTGTATGATGGGGAAAGAGAGAGTTTGTTGGAATTGGATTGTATGCTGGGAAAGAGAGAGTTTGTGGGAATTGTATTGTATGATGGGAAAGAGAGAGTTTGTGGGAATTGGATTGTATGATGGGAAAGAGAGTGTTTGTGGGAATTGGATTTTATGCTGGGAAAGAGAGAGATTATGCGAATTGGATTGTATGATGGGGGAAGAGAGAGATTGTGGGAATTGGATTGTATGGTAGGGGAAGAGAGAGATTGTGGGAATTGGATTGTATGATGGTGAAGAGAGAGTTTCTGGAATTGGATTGTATGATGGGAAAGAGAGGGTTTGTGGGAATTGGATTATATGCTGGGAAAGAGAGAGTTTGTGGGAATTGGATTGTATGCTGGGAAAGAGAGAGTTTGTGGGAATTGGATTGTATGATGGGGAACAGAGAGTTTGTGGGAATTGGATTGTATGATGGGAAAGAGAGAGTTTGTGGGAATTGGATTCTATGATGGGAAAGAGAGAGTTTGTGGGAATTGGATTGTATGATGGGAAAGAGTGTGTTTGTGGGAATTGGATTGTATGCTGGGAAAGAGAGAGTTTATGCGAATTGGATTGTATGATGGGGGAAGAGAGAGATTGTGGGAAATGGGATTGTATGATGCGGAAAGAGAGAGTTTGTGGGAATTGGATTGTATGATGGGGAAAGAGAGAGTTTGTGGGAATTGGATTGTATGCTGGGAAAGAGAGAGTTTATGCGAATTGGATTGTATGATGGGGGAAGAGAGAGTTTGTTGGAATTGGATTGTATGCTGGGAAAGAGAGAGTTTATGCGAATTGGATTGTATGATGGGGGAAGAGAGAGATTGTGGGAATTGGATTGTATGATGGGGGAAGAGAGAGATCGTGGGAATTGGATTGAATGATGGGGGAAGAGAGAGATTGTGGGAATTGGATTGTGTGATGCGGAAAGAGAGAGTTTGTGGGAATTGGATTGTATGATTGGAAAGACAGAGTTTGTGGTAATGGGATTGTATGATGGGAAAGGGAGAGTTTGTGGGAATTGGATTGTATGATGGCAAAGGGAGTGTTTGTTGGAATTGGATTGTATGCTGGGAAAGAGAGAGTTTATGCGAATTGGATTGTATGATGGGGGAAGAGAGAGATTGTGGGAATTGGATCGTATGATGGTGAAGAGAGAGTTTCTGGGAATTGGATTGTATGATGGGAAAGAGAGAGTTTGTGGGAATTGGATTGTATTCTGGGAAAGAGAGAGTTTGTGGGAATTGGATTGTATGCTGGGAAAGAGAGAGTTTGTGGGAATTGGATTGTATGATGGGGTACAGAGAGTTTGTGGGTATTGGATTGTATGATGGGGGAAGAGAGAGTTTGTGGGAATTGGATTGTATGATGGGAAAGAGAGAGTTTGTGGGAATTGGATTGTATGATGGGAAAGAGAGAGTTTGTGGGAATTGGATTGTATGATGGGGAAAGAGAGAGTTTTGTGGGAATTGGATTGCATGATGCTGAAAGAGAGAGTTTGTGAGAATTGGATTGTATGCTGGGGAAAGAGAGAGTTTGTGGGAATTGGATTGTATGCTGGGGAAAGAGAGAATTTGTGGGAATTGGATTGTATGATGGGGAAAGAGAGAGTTTGTTGGAATTGGATTGTATGCTGGGAAAGAGAGAGTTTGTGGGAATTGGATTGTATGATGGGAAAGAGAGAGTTTGTGTGAATTGGATTGTATGATGGGAAAGAGAGTGTTTGTGGGAATTGGATTTTATGCTGGGAAAGAGAGAGATTATGCGAATTGGATTGTATGATGGGGGAAGAGAGAGATTGTGGGAATTGGATTGTATGGTAGGGGAAGAGAGAGATTGTGGGAATTGGATCGTATGATGGTGAAGAGAGAGTTTCTGGGAATTGGATTGTATGATGGGAAAGAGAGGGTTTGTGGGAATTGGATTATATGCTGGGAAAGAGAGAGTTTGTGGGAATTGGATTGTATGCTGGGAAAGAGAGAGTTTGTGGGAATTGGATTGTATGATGGGGAACAGAGAGTTTGTGGGAATTGGATTGTATGATGGGAAAGAGAGAGTTTGTGGGAATTGGATTCTATGATGGGATAGAGAGAGTTTGTGGGAATTGGATTGTATGATGGGAAAGAGTGTGTTTGTGGGAATTGGATTGTATGCTGGGAAAGAGAGAGTTTATGCGAATTGGATTGTATGATGGGGGAAGAGAGAGATTGTGGGAAATGGATTGTATGATGCGGAAAGAGAGAGTTTGTGGGAATTGGATTGTATGATGGGGAAAGAGAGAGTTTGTGGGAATTGGATTGTATGCTGGGAAAGAGAGAGTTTATGCGAATTGGATTGTATGATGGGGGAAGAGAGAGTTTGTTGGAATTGGATTGTATGCTGGGAAAGAGAGAGTTTATGCGAATTGGATTGTATGCTGGGGAAAGAGAGAATTTGTGGGAATTGGACTGTATGATGGGGAAAGAGAGAGTTTGTTGGAATTGGATTGTACGCTGGGAAAGAGAGAGTTTGTGGGAATTGTATTGTATGATGGGAAAGAGAGAGTTTGTGGGAATTGGATTGTATGATGGGAAAGAGAGTGTTTGTGGGAATTGGATTTTATGCTGGGAAAGAGAGAGATTATGCGAATTGGATTGTATGATGGGGGAAGAGAGAGATTGTGGGAATTGGATTGTATGGTAGGGGAAGAGAGAGATTGTGGGAATTGGATTGTATGATGGTGAAGAGAGATTTTCTGGGAATTGGATTGTATGATGGGAAAGAGAGGGTTTGTGGGAATTGGATTATATGCTGGGAAAGAGAGAGTTTGTGGGAATTGGATTGTATGCTGGGAAAGAGAGAGTTTGTGGGAATTGGATTGTATGATGGGGAACAGAGAGTTTGTGGGAATTGGATTGTATGATGGGAAAGAGAGAGTTTGTGGGAATTGGATTGTATGATGGGAAAGAGAGAGTTTGTGGGAATTGGATTGTATGATGGGGAAAGAGAGAGTTTTGTGGGAATTGGATTGCATGATGCTGAAAGAGAGAGTTTGTGAGAATTGGATTGTATGCTGGGGAAAGAGAGAGTTTGTGGGAATTGGATTGTATGGTGGGGAAAGAGAGAATTTGTGGGAATTGGATTGTATGATGGGGAAAGAGAGAGTTTGTTGGAATTGGATTGTATGCTGGGAAAGAGAGAGTTTGTGGGAATTGGATTGTATGATGGGAAAGAGAGAGTTTGTGTGAATTGGATTGTATGATGGGAAAGAGAGTGTTTGTGGGAATTGGATTTTATGCTGGGAAAGAGAGAGATTATGCGTATTGGATTGTATGATGGGGGAAGAGAGAGATTGTGGGAATTGGATTGTATGGTAGGGGAAGAGAGAGATTGTGGGAATTGGATCGTATGATGGTGAAGAGAGAGTTTCTGGGAATTGGATTGTATGATGGGAAAGAGAGGGTTTGTGGGAATTGGATTATATGCTGGGAAAGAGAGAGTTTGTGGGAATTGGATTGTATGCTGGGAAAGAAAGAGTTTGTGGGAATTGGATTGTATGATGGGGAACAGAGAGTTTGTGGGAATTGGATTGTATGATGGGAAAGAGAGAGTTTGTGGGAATTGGATTCTATGATGGGATAGAGAGAGTTTGTGGGAATTGGATTGTATGATGGGAAAGAGTGTGTTTGTGGGAATTGGATTGTATGCTGGGAAAGAGAGAGTTTATGCGAATTGGATTGTATGATGGGGGAAGAGAGAGATTGTGGGAAATGGATTGTATGATGCGGAAAGAGAGAGTTTGTGGGAATTGGATTGTATGATGGGGAAAGAGAGAGTTTGTGGGAATTGGATTGTATGCTGGGAAAGAGAGAGTTTATGCGAATTGGATTGTATGATGGGGGAAGAGAGAGTTTGTTGGAATTGGATTGTATGCTGGGAAAGAGAGAGTTTATGCGAATTGGATTGTATGCTGGGGAAAGAGAGAATTTGTGGGAATTGGACTGTATGATGGGGAAAGAGAGAGTTTGTTGGAATTGGATTGTATGCTGGGAAAGAGAGAGTTTGTGGGAATTGTATTGTATGATGGGAAAGAGAGAGTTTGTGGGAATTGGATTGTATGATGGGAAAGAGAGTGTTTGTGGGAATTGGATTTTATGCTGGGAAAGAGAGAGATTATGCGAATTGGATTGTATGATGGGGGAAGAGAGAGATTGTGGGAATTGGATTGTATGGTAGGGGAAGAGAGAGATTGTGGGAATTGGATTGTATGATGGTGAAGAGAGAGTTTCTGGGAATTGGATTGTATGATGGGAAAGAGAGGGTTTGTGGGAATTGGATTATATGCTGGGAAAGAGAGAGTTTGTGGGAATTGGATTGTATGCTGGGAAAGAGAGAGTTTGTGGGAATTGGATTGTATGATGGGGAACAGAGAGTTTGTGGGAATTGGATTGTATGATGGGAAAGAGAGAGTTTGTGGGAATTGGATTCTATGATGGGAAAGAGAGAGTTTGTGGGAATTGGATTGTATGATGGGAAAGAGTGTGTTTGTGGGAATTGGATTGTATGCTGGGAAAGAGAGAGTTTATGCGAATTGGATTGTATGATGGGGGAAGAGAGAGATTGTGGGAAATGGGATTGTATGATGCGGAAAGAGAGAGTTTGTGGGAATTGGATTGTATGATGTGGAAAGAGAGAGTTTGTGGGAATTGGATTGTATGCTGGGAAAGAGAGAGTTTATGCGAATTGGATTGTATGATGGGGGAAGAGAGAGTTTGTTGGAATTGGATTGTATGCTGGGAAAGAGAGAGTTTATGCGAATTGGATTGTATGATGGGGGAAGAGAGAGATTGTGGGAATTGGATTGTATGATGGGGGAAGAGAGAGATCGTGGGAATTGGATTGAATGATGGGGGAAGAGAGAGATTGTGGGAATTGGATTGTGTGATGCGGAAAGAGAGAGTTTGTGGGAATTGGATTGTATGATTGGAAAGAGAGAGTTTGTGGTAATGGGATTGTATGATGGGAAAGAGAGAGTTTGTGGGAATTGGATTGTATGATGGCAAAGGGAGTGTTTGATGGAATTGGATTGTATGCTGGGAAAAAGAGAGTTTATGCGAATTGGATTGTATGATGGGGAAGAGAGAGATTGTGGGAATTGGATTGTATGATGGGGGAAGAGAGAGATTGTGGGAATTGGATCGTATGATGGTGAAGAGAGAGTTTCTGGGAATTGGATTGTATGATGGGAAAGAGAGAGTTTGTGGGAATTGGATTGTATTCTGGGAAAGAGAGAGTTTGTGGGAATTGGATTGTATGCTGGGAAAGAGAGAGTTTGTGGGAATTGGATTGTATGATGGGGGAAGAGAGAGTTTGTGGGAATTGGATTGTATGATGGGAAAGAGAGAGTTTGTGGGAATTGGATTGTATGATGGGAAAGAGAGAGTTTGTGGGAATTGGATTGTATGATGGGGAAAGAGAGAGTTTGTGGGAATTGGATTGCATGATGCTGAAAGAGAGAGTTTGTGAGAATTGGATTGTATGCTGGGGAAAGAGAGAGTTTGTGGGAATTGGATTGTATGCTGGGGAAAGAGAGAATTTGTGGGAATTGGATTGTATGATGGGGAAAGAGAGAGTTTGTTGGAATTGGATTGTATGCTGGGAAAGAGAGAGTTTGTGGGAATTGGATTGTATGATGGGAAAGAGAGAGTTTGTGGGAATTGGATTGTATGATGGGAAAGAGAGTGTTTGTGGGAATTGGATTTTATGCTGGGAAAGAGAGAGATTATGCGAATTGGATTGTATGATGGGGGAAGAGAGAGATTGTGGGAATTGGATTGTATGGTAGGGGAAGAGAGAGATTGTGGGAATTGGATCGTATGATGGTGAAGAGAGAGTTTCTGGGAATTGGATTGTATGATGGGAAAGAGAGAGTTTGTGGGAATTGGATTATATGCTGGGAAAGAGAGAGTTTGTGGGAATTGGATTGTATGCTGGGAAAGAGAGAGTTTGTGGGAATTGGATTGTATGATGGGGAACAGAGAGTTTGTGGGAATTGGATTGTATGATGGGAAAGAGAGAGTTTGTGGGAATTGGATTCTATGATGGGAAAGAGAGAGTTTGTGGGAATTGGATTGCATGCTGGGAAAGAGAGAGTTTATGCGAATTGGATTGTATGATGGGGGAAGAGAGAGATTGTGGGAATTGGATTGTATGGTAGGGGAAGAGAGAGATTGTGGGAATTGGATCGTATGATGGTGAAGAGAGAGTTTCTGGGAATTGGATTGTATGATGGGAGAGAGAGAGTTTGTGGGAATTGGATTGTATGCTGGGAAAGAGAGAGTTTGTGGGAATTGGATTGTATGCTGGGAAAGAGAGAGTTTGTGGGAATTGGATTGTATGATGGGGAACAGAGAGTTTGTGGGATTTGGATTGTATGATGGGGAAGAGAGAGCTTGTGGGAATTGGATTGTATGATGGGAAAGAGAGAGTTTGTGGTAATGGGATTGTATGATGGGAAAGAGAGAGTTTGTGGGAATTGGATTGTATGATGGCAAAGAGAGTGTTTGTGGGAATTGGATTGTATGCTGGGAAAGAGAGAGTTTATGCGAATTGGATTGTATGATGGGGGAAGAGAGAGATTGTGGGAATTGGATTGTATGATGGGGAGGAGAGAGTTTGTGGGAATTGGATTGTATGATGGGAAAGAGAGTGTTTGTGGGAGTTGGATTGTATGCTGGGAAAGAGAGAGTATATGTGAATTGGATTGTATGATGGGGAAGAGAGAGATTGTGGGAATTGGATTGTACGATGGGGAGGAGAGAGTTTGTGGGAATTGGATCGTATGATGGTGAAGAGAGAGTTTCTGGGAATTGGATTGTATGATGGGAAAGAGAGAGTTTGTGGGAATTGGATTGTATTCTGGGAAAGAGAGAGTTTGTGGGAATTGGATTGTATGCTGGGAAAGAGAGAGTTTGTGGGAATTGGATTGTATGATGGGGTACAGAGAGTTTGTGGGTATTGGATTGTATGATGGGGGAAGAGAGAGTTTGTGGGAATTGGATTGTATGATGGGAAAGAGAGAGTTTGTGGGAATTGGATTGTATGATGGGAAAGAGAGAGTTTGTGGGAATTGGATTGTATGATGGGGAAAGAGAGAGTTTGTGGGAATTGGATTGCATGATGCTGAAAGAGAGAGTTTGTGAGAATTGGATTGTATGCTGGGGAAAGAGAGAGTTTGTGGGAATTGGATTGTATGCTGGGGAAAGAGAGAATTTGTGGGAATTGGATTGTATGATGGGGAAAGAGAGAGTTTGTTGGAATTGGATTGTATGCTGGGAAAGAGAGAGTTTGTGGGAATTGGATTGTATGATGGGAAAGAGAGAGTTTGTGGGAATTGGATTGTATGATGGGAAAGAGAGTGTTTGTGGGAATTGGATTTTATGCTGGGAAAGAGAGAGATTATGCGAATTGGATTGTATGATGGGGGAAGAGAGAGATTGTGGGAATTGGATTGTATGGTAGGGGAAGAGAGAGATTGTGGGAATTGGATCGTATGATGGTGAAGAGAGAGTTTCTGGGAATT
The DNA here is from genome assembly GCF_030028105.1 of Mobula birostris. Lineage (NCBI taxonomy): Eukaryota > Metazoa > Chordata > Chondrichthyes > Myliobatiformes > Myliobatidae > Mobula > Mobula birostris. The sequence goes on along the minus strand of NW_027276315.1, from coordinate 21,534 downwards.
GGATTGTATGATGGGAAAGAGAGAGTTTGTGGGAATTGGATTATATGCTGGGAAAGAGAGAGTTTGTGGGAATTGGATTGTATGCTGGGAAAGAGAGAGTTTGTGGGAATTGGATTGTATGATGGGGAACAGAGAGTTTGTGGGAATTGGATTGTATGATGGGAAAGAGAGAGTTTGTGGGAATTGGATTCTATGATGGGAAAGAGAGAGTTTGTGGGAATTGGATTGCATGCTGGGAAAGAGAGAGTTTATGCGAATTGGATTGTATGATGGGGGATGAGAGAGATTGTGGGAATTGGATTGTATGGTAGGGGAAGAGAGAGATTGTGGGAATTGGATCGTATGATGGTGAAGAGAGAGTTTCTGGGAATTGGATTGTATGATGGGAGAAAGAGAGTTTGTGGGAATTGGATTGTATGCTGGGAAAGAGAGAGTTTGTGGGAATTGGATTGTATGCTGGGAAAGAGAGAGTTTGTGGGAATTGGATTGTATGATGGGGAACAGAGAGTTTGTGGGATTTGGATTGTATGATGGGGAAGAGAGAGCTTGTGGAATTGGATTGTATGATGGGAAAGAGAGAGTTTGTGGTAATGGGATTGTATGATGGGAAAGAGAGAGTTTGTGGGAATTGGATTGTATGATGGCAAAGAGAGTGTTTGTGGGAATTGGATTGTATGCTGGGAAAGAGAGAGTTTATCGAATTGGATTGTATGATGGGGGAAGAGAGAGATTGTGGGAATTGGATTGTATGATGGGGAGGAGAGAGTTTGTGGGAATTGGATTGTATGATGGGAAAGAGAGTGTTTGTGGGAGTTGGATTGTATGCTGGGAAAGAGAGAGTATATGTGAATTGGATTGTATGATGGGGAAGAGAGAGATTGTGGGAATTGGATTGTACGATGGGGAGGAGAGAGTTTGTGGGAATTGGATTGTATGATGGGGAACAGAGAGTTTGTGGGAATTGGATTGTATGATGGGGGAAGAGAGAGTCTGTGGGAATTGGTTTGTAGGCTGGGAAAGAGAGAGTTTGTGGGAATTGGATTGTACGATGGGGAACAGAGAGTTTGTGGGAATTGGATTGTATGATGGTGAAGAGAGAGTTTGTGGGAATTGGATTGTATGATGGGAAAGAGAGAGTTTGTGGGAATTGGATTGTATGATGGTGAAGAGAGAGTTTGTGGGAATTGGATTGTATGATGGGAAAGAGAGAGTTTGTGGAAATTGGACTGTATGCTGGGAAAGAGAGAGTTTGTGGGAATTGGATTGTATGATGGGGAACAGAGAGTTTGTGGGAATTGGATTGTATGATGGGTGAAGAGTGAGTTTGTGGGAATTGGATTGTATGATGGGAAAGAGAGAGTTTGTGGGAATTGGATTGTATGATGGTGAAGAGAGAGTTTCTGGGAATTGGATTGTATGATGGGAAAGAGAGAGTTTGTGGGAATTGGATTGTATGATGGGGAACAGAGAGTTTGTGGGAATTGGATTGTATGATGGGTGAAGAGTGAGTTTGTGGGAATTGGATTGTATGATGGGAAAGAGAGAGTTTGTGGGAATTGGATTGTATGATGGTGAAGAGAGAGTTTCTGGGAATTGGATTGTATGATTGGAAAGAGAGAGTTTGTGGGAATTGGATTGTATTCTGGGAAAGAGAGAGTTTGTGGGAATTGGATTGTATGCTGGGAAAGAGAGAGTTTGTGGGAATTGGATTGTATGATGGGGTACAGAGAGTTTGTGGGTATTGGATTGTATGATGGGGGAAGAGAGAGTTTGTGGGAATTGGATTGTATGATGGGAAAGAGAGAGTTTGTGGGAATTGGATTGTATGATGGGAAAGAGAGAGTTTGTGGGAATTGGATTGTATGATGGGGAAAGAGAGAGTTTGTCGGAATTGGATTGCATGATGCTGAAAGAGAGAGTTTGTGAGAATTGGATTGTATGCTGGGGAAAGAGAGAGTTTGTGGGAATTGGATTGTATGCTGGGGAAAGAGAGAATTTGTGGGAATTGGATTTTATGCTGGGAAAGAGAGAGTTTGTGGGAATTGGATTGTATGATGGGAAAGAGAGAGTTTGTGGGAATTGGATTGTATGATGGGAAAGAGAGTGTTTGTGGGAATTGGATTTTATGCTGGGAAAGAGAGAGATTATGCGAATTGGATTGTATGATGGGGGAAGAGAGAGATTGTGGGAATTGGATTGTATGGTAGGGGAAGAGAGAGATTGTGGGAATTGGATCGTATGATGGTGAAGAGAGAGTTTCTGGGAATTGGATTGTATGATGGGAAAGAGAGAGTTTGTGGGAATTGGATTGTATGCTGGGAAAGAGAGAGTTTGTGGGAATTGGATTGTATGATGGGGAACAGAGAGTTTGTGGGAATTGGATTGTATGATGGGAAAGAGAGAGTTTGTGGGAATTGGATTCTATGATGGGAAAGAGAGAGTTTGTGGGAATTGGATTGTATGATGGGAAAGAGAGTGTTTGTGGGAATTGGATTGTATGCTGGGAAAGAGAGAGTTTATGCGAATTGGATTGTATGATGGGGGAAGAGAGAGATTGTGGGAAATGGATTGTATGATGCGGAAAGAGAGAGTTTGTGGGAATTGGATTGTATGATGGGGAAAGAGAGAGTTTGTGGGAATTGGATTGTATGCTGGGAAAGAGAGAGTTTATGCGAATTGGATTGTATGATGGGGGAAGAGAGAGATTGTGGGAATTGATTTGTATGATGGGGGAAGAGAGAGATTGTGGGAATTGGATTGTATGATGCGGAAAGAGAGAGTTTGTGGGAATTGGATTGTATGATGGGAAAGAGAGAGTTTGTGGGAATTGGATTGTATGATGGGAAAGAGAGAGTTTGTGGGAATTGGATTGCATGCTGGGAAAGAGAGAGTTTATGCGAATTGGATTGTATGATGGGGGAAGAGAGAGATTGTGGGAATTGGATTGTATGGTAGGGGAAGAGAGAGATTGTGGGAATTGGATCGTATGATGGTGAAGAGAGAGTTTCTGGGAATTGGATTGTATGATGGGAAAGAGAGAGTTTGTGGGAATTGGATTGTATGCTGGGAAAGAGAGAGTTTGTGGGAATTGGATTGTATGCTGGGAAAGAGAGAGTTTGTGGGAATTGGATTGTATGATGGGGAACAGAGAGTTTGTGGGATTTGGATTGTATGATGGGGAAGAGAGAGCTTGTGGGAATTGGATTGTATGATGGGAAAGAGAGAGTTTGTGGTAATGGGATTGTATGATGGGAAAGAGAGAGTTTGTGGGAATTGGATTGTATGATGGCAAAGAGAGTGTTTGTGGGAATTGGATTGTATGCTGGGAAAGAGAGAGTTTATGCGAATTGGATTGTATGATGGGGGAAGAGAGAGATTGTGGGAATTGGATTGTATGATGGGGAGGAGAGAGTTTGTGGGAATTGGATTGTATGATGGGGAACAGAGAGTTTGTGGGAATTGGATTGTATGATGGGAAAGAGAGAGTTTGTGGGAATTGGATTCTATGATGGGAAAGAGAGAGTTTGTGGGAATTGGATTGTATGATGGGAAAGAGAGTGTTTGTGGGAATTGGATGGTATGCTGGGAAAGAGAGAGTTTATGCGAATTGGATTGTATGATGGGGGAAGAGAGAGATTGTGGGAATTGGATTGTATGGTAGGGGAAGAGAGAGATTGTGGGAATTGGATCGTATGATGGTGAAGAGAGAGTTTCTGGGAATTGGATTGTATGATGGGAAAGAGAGAGTTTGTGGGAATTGGATTGTATGCTGGGAAAGAGAGAGTTTGTGGGAATTGGATTGTATGCTGGGAAAGAGAGAGTTTGTGGGAATTGGATTGTATGATGGGGAACAGAGAGTTTGTGGGATTTGGATTGTATGATGGGGAAGAGAGAGCTTGTGGGAATTGGATTGTATGATGGGAAAGAGAGAGTTTGTGGTAATGGGATTGTATGATGGGAAAGAGAGAGTTTGTGGGAATTGGATTGTATGATGGCAAAGAGAGTGTTTGTGGGAATTGGATTGTATGCTGGGAAAGAGAGAGTTTATGCGAATTGGATTGTATGATGGGGGAAGAGAGAGATTGTGGGAATTGGATTGTATGATGGGGAGGAGAGAGTTTGTGGGAATTGGATTGTATGATGGGAAAGAGAGTGTTTGTGGGAGTTGGATTGTATGCTGGGAAAGAGAGAGTATATGTGAATTGGATTGTATGATGGGGAAGAGAGAGATTGTGGGAATTGGATTGTACGATGGGGAGGAGAGAGTTTGTGGGAATTGGATTGTATGATGGGGAACAGAGAGTTTGTGGGAATTGGATTGTATGATGGGGGAAGAGAGAGTCTGTGGGAATTGGTTTGTAGGCTGGGAAAGAGAGAGTTTGTGGGAATTGGATTGTACGATGGGGAACAGAGAGTTTGTGGGAATTGGATTGTATGATGGTGAAGAGAGTGTTTGTGGGAATTGGATTGTATGCTGGGAAAGAGAGAGTTTATGCGAATTGGATTGTATGATGGGGGAAGAGAGAGATTGTGGGAATTGGATTGTATGATGGGGAGGAGAGAGTTTGTGGGAATTGGATTGTATGATGGGAAAGAGAGTGTTTGTGGGAGTTGGATTGTATGCTGGGAAAGAGAGAGTATATGTGAATTGGATTGTATGATGGGGAAGAGAGAGATTGTGGGAATTGGATTGTACGATGGGGAGGAGAGAGTTTGTGGGAATTGGATTGTATGATGGGGAACAGAGAGTTTGTGGGAATTGGATTGTATGATGGGGGAAGAGAGAGTCTGTGGGAATTGGTTTGTAGGCTGGGAAAGAGAGAGTTTGTGGGAATTGGATTGTACGATGGGGAACAGAGAGTTTGTGGGAATTGGATTGTATGATGGTGAAGAGAGAGTTTGTGGGAATTGGATTGTATGATGGGAAAGAGAGAGTTTGTGGGAATTGGATTGTATGCTGGGAAAGAGAGAGTTTGTGGAAATTGGACTGTATGCTGGGAAAGAGAGAGTTTGTGGGAATTGGATTGTATGATGGGGAACAGAGAGTTTGTGGGAATTGGATTGTATGATGGGTGAAGAGTGAGTTTGTGGGAATTGGATTGTATGATGGGAAAGAGAGAGTTTGTGGGAATTGGATTGTATGATGGGAAAGAGAGAGTTTATGCGAATTGGATTGTATGATGGGGGAAGAGAGAGATTGTGGGAATTGGATTGTATGATGCGGAAAGAGAGAGTTTGTGGGAATTGGATTGTATGATGGGGAAAGAGGGATTTTGTGGGAATTGGGTTGTATGCTGGGAAAGAGAGAGTTTATGCGAATTGGATTGTATGATGGGGGAAGAGAGAGATTGTGGGAATTGGATTGAATGATGGGGGAAGTGAGAGATTGTGGGAATTGGATTGTGTGATGCGGAAAGAGAGAGTTTGTGGGAATTGGATTGTATGATTGGAAAGAGAGAGTTTGTGGTAATGGGTTTGTATGATGGGAAAGAGAGAGTTTGTGGGAATTGGATTGTATGATGGCAAAGAGAGTGTTTGTTGGAATTGGATTGTATGCTGGGAAAGAGAGAGTTTATGCGAATTGGATTGTATGATGGGGGAAGAGAGAGATTGTGGGAATTGGATTGTATGATGGGGAAGAGAGAGATTGTGGGAATTGGATTGAATGATGGGGGAAGAGAGAGATTGTGGGAATTGGATTGTATGATTGGAAAGAGAGAGTTTGTGGTAATGGGATTGTATGATGGGAAAGAGAGAGTTTGTGGGAATTGGATTGTATGATGGCAAAGGGAGTGTTTGTTGGAATTGGATTGTATGCTGGGAAAGAGAGAGTTTATGCGAATTGGATTGTATGATGGGGGAAGAGAGAGATTGTGGGAATTGGATTGTATGATGGGGGAAGAGAGAGATTGTGGGAATTGGATCGTACGATGGTGAAGAGAGAGTTTCTGGGAATTGGATTGTATGCTGGGAAAGAGAGAGTTTGTGGGAATTGGATTGTATGATGGGGTACAGAGAGTTTGTTGGTATTGGATTGTATGATGGGGGAAGAGAGAGTTTGTGGGAATTGGATTGTATGATGGGAAAGAGAGAGTTTGTGGGAATTGGATTGTATAATGGGAAAGAGAGAGTTTGTGGTAATTGGATTGTATGATGGGGAAAGAGAGAGTTTGTGGGAATTGGATTGTATGATGCTGAAAGAGAGAGTTTGTGAGAATTGGATTGTATGCTGGGGAAAGAGAGAGTTTGTGGGAATTGGATTGTATGCTGGGGAAAGAGAGAATTTGTGGGAATTGGATTGTATGATGGTGAAGAGAGAGTTTGTGGGAATTGGATTGTATGATGGGAAAGAGAGAGTTTGTGGGAATTGGATTCTATGATGGGAAAGAGAGAGTTTGTGGGAATTGGATTGTATGATGGGAAAGAGAGTGTTTGTGGGAATTGGATTGTATGCTGGGAAAGAGAGAGTTTATGCGAATTGGATTGTATGATGGGGGAAGAGAGAGATTGTGGGAAATGGATTGTATGATGCGGAAAGAGAGAGTTTGTTGGAATTGGATTGTATGATGGGGAAAGAGAGAGTTTGTGGGAATTGGATTGTATGCTGGGAAAGAGAGAGTTTATGCGAATTGGATTGTATGATGGGGGAAGAGAGAGTTTGTTGGAATTGGATTGTATGCTGGGAAAGAGAGAGTTTATGCGAATTGGATTGTATGATGGGGGAAGAGAGAGATTGTGGGAATTGGATTGTATGATGGGGGAAGAGAGAGATTGTGGGAATTGGATTGTATGATGCGGAAAGAGAGAGTTTGTGGGAATTGGATTGTATGATGGGAAAGAGAGAGTTTGTGGGAATTGGATTGTATGATGGGAAAGAGAGAGTTTGTGGGAATTGGATTGCATGCTGGGAAAGAGAGAGTATATGTGAAATGGATTGTATGATGGGGAAGAGAGAGATTGTGGGAATTGGATTGTACGATGGGGAGGAGAGAGTTTGTGGGAATTGGATTGTATGATGGGGAACAGAGAGTTTGTGGGAATTGGATTGTATGATGGGGTTAGAGAGAGTCTGTGGGAATTGGTTTGTAGGCTGGGAAAGAGAGAGTTTGTGGGAATTGGATTGTACGATGGGGAACAGAGAGTTTGTGGGAATTGGATTGTATGATGGTGAAGAGAGAGTTTGTGGGAATTGGATTGTATGATGGGAAAGAGAGAGTTTGTGGGAATTGGATTGTATGCTGGGAAAGAGAGAGTTTGTGGAAATTGGACTGTATGCTGGGAAAGAGAGAGTTTGTGGGAATTGGATTGTATGATGGGGAACAGAGAGTTTGTGGGAATTGGATTGTATGATGGGTGAAGAGTGAGTTTGTGGGAATTGGATTGTATGATGGGAAAGAGAGAGTTTGTGGGAATTGGATTGTATGATGGGAAAGAGAGAGTTTATGCGAATTGGATTGTATGATGGGGGAAGAGAGAGATTGTGGGAATTGGATTGTATGATGCGGAAAGAGAGAGTTTGTGGGAATTGGATTGTATGATGGGGAAAGAGAGATTTTGTGGGAATTGGGTTGTATGCTGGGAAAGAGAGAGTTTATGCGAATTGGATTGTATGATGGGGGAAGAGAGAGATTGTGGGAATTGGATTGAATGATGGGGGAAGTGAGAGATTCTGGGAATTGGATTGTGTGATGCGGAAAGAGAGAGTTTGTGGGAATTGGATTGTATGATTGGAAAGAGAGAGTTTGTGGTAATGGGTTTGTATGATGGGAAAGAGAGAGTTTGTGGGAATTGGATTGTATGATGGCAAAGAGAGTGTTTGTTGGAATTGGATTGTATGCTGGGAAAGAGAGAGTTTATGCGAATTGGATTGTATGATGGGGGAAGAGAGAGATTGTGGGAATTGGATTGTATGATGGGGAAGAGAGAGATTGTGGGAATTGGATTGAATGATGGGGGAAGAGAGAGATTGTGGGAATTGGATTGTATGATTGGAAAGAGAGAGTTTGTGGTAATGGGATTGTATGATGGGAAAGAGAGAGTTTGTGGGAATTGGATTGTATGATGGCAAAGGGAGTGTTTGTTGGAATTGGATTGTATGCTGGGAAAGAGAGAGTTTATGCGAATTGGATTGTATGATGGGGGAAGAGAGAGATTGTGGGAATTGGATTGTATGATGGGGGAAGAGAGAGATTGTGGGAATTGGATCGTACGATGGTGAAGAGAGAGTTTCTGGGAATTGGATTGTATGCTGGGAAAGAGAGAGTTTGTGGGAATTGGAATGTATGATGGGGTACAGAGAGTTTGTGGGTATTGGATTGTATGATGGGGGAAGAGAGAGTTTGTGGGAATTGGATTGTATGATGGGAAAGAGAGAGTTTGTGGGAATTGGATTATATGCTGGGAAAGAGAGAGTTTGTGGGAATTGGATTGTATGCTGGGAAAGAGAGAGTTTGTGGGAATTGGATTGTATGATGGGGAACAGAGAGTTTGTGGGAATTGGATTGTATGATGGGAAAGAGAGAGTTTGTGGGAATTGGATTCTATGATGGGAAAGAGAGAGTTTGTGGGAATTGGATTGCATGCTGGGAAAGAGAGAGTTTATGCGAATTGGATTGTATGATGGGGGAAGAGAGAGATTGTGGGAATTGGATTGTATGGTAGGGGAAGAGAGAGATTGTGGGAATTGGATCGTATGATGGTGAAGAGAGAGTTTCTGGGAATTGGATTGTATGATGGGAGAGAGAGAGTTTGTGGGAATTGGATTGTATGCTGGGAAAGAGAGAGTTTGTGGGAATTGGATTGTATGCTGGGAAAGAGAGAGTTTGTGGGAATTGGATTGTATGATGGGGAACAGAGAGTTTGTGGGATTTGGATTGTATGATGGGGAAGAGAGAGCTTGTGGGAATTGGATTGTATGATGGGAAAGAGAGAGTTTGTGGTAATGGGATTGTATGATGGGAAAGAGAGAGTTTATGCGAATTGGATTGTATGATGGGGGAAGAGAGAGATTGTGGGAATTGGATTGTATGATGCGGAAAGAGAGAGTTTGTGGGAATTGGATTGTATGATGGGGAAAGAGAGATTTTGTGGGAATTGGGTTGTATGCTGGGAAAGAGAGAGTTTATGCGAATTGGATTGTATGATGGGGGAAGAGAGAGATTGTGGGAATTGGATTGAATGATGGGGGAAGTGAGAGATTGTGGGAATTGGATTGTGTGATGCGGAAAGAGAGAGTTTGTGGGAATTGGATTGTATGATTGGAAAGAGAGAGTTTGTGGTAATGGGTTTGTATGATGGGAAAGAGAGAGTTTGTGGGAATTGGATTGTATGATGGCAAAGAGAGTGTTTGTTGGAATTGGATTGTATGCTGGGAAAGAGAGAGTTTATGCGAATTGGATTGTATGATGGGGGAAGAGAGAGATTGTGGGAATTGGATTGTATGATGGGGAAGAGAGAGATTGTGGGAATTGGATTGAATGATGGGGGAAGAGAGAGATTGTGGGAATTGGATTGTATGATTGGAAAGAGAGAGTTTGTGGTAATGGGATTGTATGATGGGAAAGAGAGAGTTTGTGGGAATTGGATTGTATGATGGCAAAGGGAGTGTTTGTTGGAATTGGATTGTATGCTGGGAAAGAGAGAGTTTATGCGAATTGGATTGTATGATGGGGGAAGAGAGAGATTGTGGGAATTGGATTGTATGATGGGGGAAGAGAGAGATTGTGGGAATTGGATCGTACGATGGTGAAGAGAGAGTTTCTGGGAATTGGATTGTATGCTGGGAAAGAGAGAGTTTGTGGGAATTGGATTGTATGATGGGGTACAGAGAGTTTGTGGGTATTGGATTGTATGATGGGGGAAGAGAGAGTTTGTGGGAATTGGATTGTATGATGGGAAAGAGAGAGTTTGTGGGAATTGGATTATATGCTGGGAAAGAGAGAGTTTGTGGGAATTGGATTGTATGCTGGGAAAGAGAGAGTTTGTGGGAATTGGATTGTATGATGGGGAACAGAGAGTTTGTGGGAATTGGATTGTATGATGGGAAAGAGAGAGTTTGTGGGAATTGGATTCTATGATGGGAAAGAGAGAGTTTGTGGGAATTGGATTGCATGCTGGGAAAGAGAGAGTTTATGCGAATTGGATTGTATGATGGGGGAAGAGAGAGATTGTGGGAATTGGATTGTATGGTAGGGGAAGAGAGAGATTGTGGGAATTGGATCGTATGATGGTGAAGAGAGAGTTTCTGGGAATTGGATTGTATGATGGGAGAGAGAGAGTTTGTGGGAATTGGATTGTATGCTGGGAAAGAGAGAGTTTGTGGGAATTGGATTGTATGCTGGGAAAGAGAGAGTTTGTGGGAATTGGATTGTATGATGGGGAACAGAGAGTTTGTGGGATTTGGATTGTATGATGGGGAAGAGAGAGCTTGTGGGAATTGGATTGTATGATGGGAAAGAGAGAGTTTGTGGTAATGGGATTGTATGATGGGAAAGAGAGAGTTTGTGGGAATTGGATTGTATGATGGCAAAGAGAGTGTTTGTGGGAATTGGATTGTATGCTGGGAAAGAGAGAGTTTATGCGAATTGGATTGTATGATGGGGGAAGAGAGAGATTGTGGGAATTGGATTGTATGATGGGGAGGAGAGAGTTTGTGGGAATTGGATTGTATGATGGGAAAGAGAGTGTTTGTGGGAGTTGGATTGTATGCTGGGAAAGAGAGAGTATATGTGAATTGGATTGTATGATGGGGAAGAGAGAGATTGTGGGAATTGGATTGTACGATGGGGAGGAGAGAGTTTGTGGGAATTGGATCGTATGATGGTGAAGAGAGAGTTTCTGGGAATTGGATTGTATGATGGGAAAGAGAGAGTTTGTGGGAATTGGATTGTATTCTGGGAAAGAGAGAGTTTGTGGGAATTGGATTGTATGCTGGGAAAGAGAGAGTATGTGGGAATTGGATTGTATGATGGGGTACAGAGAGTTTGTGGGTATTGGATTGTATGATGGGGGAAGAGAGAGTTTGTGGGAATTGGATTGTATGATGGGAAAGAGAGAGTTTGTGGGAATTGGATTGTATGATGGGAAAGAGAGAGTTTGTGGGAATTGGATTGTATGATGGGGAAAGAGAGAGTTTGTGGGAATTGGATTGCATGATGCTGAAAGAGAGAGTTTGTGAGAATTGGATTGTATGCTGGGGAAAGAGAGAGTTTGTGGGAATTGGATTGTATGCTGGGGAAAGAGTGAATTTGTGGGAATTGGATTGTATGATGGGGAAAGAGAGAGTTTGTTGGAATTGGATTGTATGCTGGGAAAGAGAGAGTTTGTGGGAATTGGATTGTATGATGGGAAAGAGAGAGTTTGTGGGAATTGCATTGTATGATGGGAAAGAGAGTGTTTGTGGGAATTGGATTTTATGCTGGGAAAGAGAGAGATTATGCGAATTGGATTGTATGATGGGGGAAGAGAGAGATTGTGGGAATTGGATTGTATGGTAGGGGAAGAGAGAGATTGTGGGAATTGGATCGTATGATGGTGAAGAGAGAGTTTCTGGGAATTGGATTGTATGATGGGAAAGAGAGAGTTTGTGGGAATTGGATTATATGCTGGGAAAGAGAGAGTTTGTGGGAATTGGATTGTATGCTGGGAAAGAGAGAGTTTGTGGGAATTGGATTGTATGATGGGGAACAGAGAATTTGTGGGAATTGGATTGTATGATGGGAAAGAGAGAGTTTGTGGGAATTGGATTCTATGATGGGAAAGAGAGAGTTTGTGGGAATTGGATTGCATGCTGGGAAAGAGAGAGTTTATGCGAATTGGATTGTATGATGGGGGAAGAGAGAGATTGTGGGAATTGGATTGTATGGTAGGGGAAGAGAGAGATTGTGGGAATTGGATCGTATGATGGTGAAGAGAGAGTTTCTGGGAATTGGATTGTATGATGGGAGAGAGAGAGTTTGTGGGAATTGGATTGTATGCTGGGAAAGAGAGAGTTAGTGGGAATTGGATTGTATGCTGGGAAAGAGAGAGTTTGTGGGAATTGGATTGTATGATGGGGAACAGAGAGTTTGTGGGATTTGGATTGTATGATGGGGAAGAGAGAGCTTGTGGGAATTGGATTGTATGATGGGAAAGAGAGAGTTTGTGGTAATGGGATTGTATGATGGGAAAGAGAGAGTTTGTGGGAATTGGATTGTATGATGGCAAAGAGAGTGTTTGTGGGAATTGGATTGTATGCTGGGAAAGAGAGAGTTTATGCGAATTGGATTGTATGATGGGGGAAGAGAGAGACTGTGGGAATTGGATTGTATGATGGGGAGGAGAGAGTTTGTGGGAATTGGATTGTATGATGGGAAAGAGAGTGTTTGTGGGAGTTGGATTGTATGCTGGGAAAGAGAGAGTATATGTGAATTGGATTGTATGATGGGGAAGAGAGAGATTGTGGGAATTGGATTGTACGATGGGGAGGAGAGAGTTTGTGGGAATTGGATTGTATGATGGGGAACAGAGAGTTTGTGGGAATTGGATTGTATGATGGGGGAAGAGAGAGTCTGTGGGAATTGGTTTGTAGGCTGGGAAAGAGAGAGTTTGTGGGAATTGGATTGTACGATGGGGAACAGAGAGTTTGTGGGAATTGGATTGTATGATGGTGAAGAGAGAGTTTGTGGGAATTGGATTGTATGATGGGAAAGAGAGAGTTTGTGGGAATTGCATTGTATGATGGTGAAGAGAGAGTTTGTGGGAATTGGATTGTATGATGGGAAAGAGAGAGTTTGTGGAAATTGGACTGTATGCTGGGAAAGAGAGAGTTTGTGGGAATTGGATTGTATGATGGGGAACAGAGAGTTTGTGGGAATTGGATTGTATGATGGGTGAAGAGTGAGTTTGTGGGAATTGGATTGTATGATGGGAAAGAGAGAGTTTGTGGGAATTGGATTGTATGATGGTGAAGAGAGAGTTTCTGGGAATTGGATTGTATGATGGGAAAGAGAGAGTTTGTGGGAATTGGATTGTATGATGGGGAACAGAGAGTTTGTGGGAATTGGATTGTATGATGGGTGAAGAGTGAGTTTGTGGGAATTGGATTGTATGATGGGAAAGAGAGAGTTTGTGGGAATTGGATTGTATGATGGTGAAGAGAGAGTTTCTGGGAATTGGATTGTATGATTGGAAAGAGAGAGTTTGTGGGAATTGGATTCTATTCTGGGAAAGAGAGAGTTTGTGGGAATTGGATTGTATGATGGGGTACAGAGAGTTTGTGGGTATTGGATTGTATGATGGGGGAAGAGAGAGTTTGTGGGAATTGGATTGTATGATGGGAAAGAGAGAGTTTGTGGGAATTGGATTGCATGATGCTGAAAGAGAGAATTTGTGGGAATTGGATTGTATGATGGGGAAAGAGAGAGTTTGTTGGAATTGGATTGTATGCTGGGAAAGAGAGAGTTTGTGGGAATTGGATTGTATGATGGGAAAGAGAGAGTTTGTGGGAATTGGATTGTATGATGGGAAAGAGAGTGTTTGTGGGAATTGGATTTTATGCTGGGAAAGAGAGAGATTATGCGAATTGGATTGTATGATGGGGGAAGAGAGAGATTGTGGGAATTGGATTGTATGATGGCAAAGAAAGTGTTTGTGGGAATTGGATTGTATGCTGGGAAAGAGAGAGTTTATGCGAATTGGATTGTATGATGGGGAACAGAGAGTTTGTGGGAATTGGATTGTATGATGGGAAAGAGAGAGTTTGTGGGAATTGGATTCTATGATGGGAAAGAGAGAGTTTGTGGGAATTGGATTGCATGCTGGGAAAGAGAGAGTTTATGCGAATTGGATTGTATGATGGGGGAAGAGAGAGATTGTGGGAATTGGATTGTATGGTAGGGGAAGAGAGAGATTGTGGGAATTGGATCGTATGATGGTGAAGAGAGAGTTTCTGGGAATTGGATTGTATGATGGGAGAGAGAGAGTTTGTGGGAATTGGATTGTATGCTGGGAAAGAGAGAGTTAGTGGGAATTGGATTGTATGCTGGGAAAGAGAGAGTTTGTGGGAATTGGATTGTATGATGGGGAACAGAGAGTTTGTGGGATTTGGATTGTATGATGGGGAAGAGAGAGCTTGTGGGAATTGGATTGTATGATGGGAAAGAGAGAGTTTGTGGTAATGGGATTGTATGATGGGAAAGAGAGAGTTTGTGGGAATTGGATTGTATGATGGCAAAGAGAGTGTTTGTGGGAATTGGATTGTATGCTGGGAAAGAGAGAGTTTATGCGAATTGGATTGTATGATGGGGGAAGAGAGAGATTGTGGGAATTGGATTGTATGATGGGGAGGAGAGAGTTTGTGGGAATTGGATTGTATGATGGGAAAGAGAGTGTTTGTGGGAGTTGGATTGTATGCTGGGAAAGAGAGAGTATATGTGAATTGGATTGTATGATGGGGAAGAGAGAGATTGTGGGAATTGGATTGTACGATGGGGAGGAGAGAGTTTGTGGGAATTGGATTGTATGATGGGGAACAGAGAGTTTGTGGGAATTGGATTGTATGATGGGGGAAGAGAGAGTCTGTGGGAATTGGTTTGTAGGCTGGGAAAGAGAGAGTTTGTGGGAATTGGATTGTACGATGGGGAACAGAGAGTTTGTGGGAATTGGATTGTATGATGGTGAAGAGAGAGTTTGTGGGAATTGGATTGTATGATGGGAAAGAGAGAGTTTGTGGGAATTGGATTGTATGATGGTGAAGAGAGAGTTTGTGGGAATTGGATTGTATGATGGGAAAGAGAGAGTTTGTGGAAATTGGACTGTATGCTGGGAAAGAGAGAGTTTGTGGGAATTGGATTGTATGATGGGGAACAGAGAGTTTGTGGGAATTGGATTGTATGATGGGTGAAGAGTGAGTTTGTGGGAATTGGATTGTATGATGGGAAAGAGAGAGTTTGTGGGAATTGGATTGTATGATGGTGAAGAGAGAGTTTCTGGGAATTGGATTGTATGATGGGAAAGAGAGAGTTTGTGGGAATTGGATTGTATGATGGGGAACAGAGAGTTTGTGGGAATTGGATTGTATGATGGGTGAAGAGTGAGTTTGTGGGAATTGGATTGTATGATGGGAAAGAGAGAGTTTGTGGGAATTGGATTGTATGATGGTGAAGAGAGAGTTTCTGGGAATTGGATTGTATGATTGGAAAGAGAGAGTTTGTGGAATTGGATTCTATTCTGGGAAAGAGAGAGTTTGTGGGAATTGGATTGTATGCTGGGAAAGAGAGAGTTTGTGGGAATTGGATTGTATGATGGGGTACAGAGAGTTTGTGGGTATTGGATTGTATGATGGGGGAAGAGAGAGTTTGTGGGAATTGGATTGTATGATGGGAAAGAGAGAGTTTGTGGGAATTGGATTGCATGATGCTGAAAGAGAGAGTTTGTGAGAATTGGATTGTATGCTGGGGAAAGAGAGAGTTTGTGGAATTGGATTGTATGCTGGGGAAAGAGAGAATTTGTGGGAATTGGATTGTATGATGGGGAAAGAGAGAGTTTGTTGGAATTGGATTGTATGCTGGGAAAGAGAGAGTTTGTGGGAATTGGATTGTATGATGGGAAAGAGAGAGTTTGTGGGAATTGGATTGTATGATGGGGAAAGAGAGTGTTTTGTGGGAATTGGATTTTATGCTGGGAAAGAGAGAGATTATGCGAATTGGATTGTATGATGGGGGAAGAGAGAGATTGTGGGAATTGGATTGTATGTAGGGGAAGAGAGAGATTGTGGGAATTGGATCGTATGATGGTGAAGAGAGAGTTTCTGGGAATTGGATTGTATGATGGGAAAGAGAGAGTTTGTGGGAATTGGATTGTATGCTGGGAAAGAGAGAGTTTGTGGGAATTGGATTGTATGATGGGGAACAGAGAGTTTGTGGGAATTGGATTGTATGATGGGAAAGAGAGAGTTTGTGGGAATTGGATTCTATGATGGGAAAGAGAGAGTTTGTGGGAATTGGATTGTATGATGGGAAAGAGAGTGTTTGTGGGAATTGGATTGTATGCTGGGAAAGAGAGAGTTTATGCGAATTGGATTGTATGATGGGGGAAGAGAGAGATTGTGGGAAATGGATTGTATGATGCGGAAAGAGAGAGTTTGTGGGAATTGGATTGTATGACGGGGAAAGAGAGAGTTTGTGGGAATTGGATTGTATGCTGGGAAAGAGAGAGTTTATGCGAATTGGATTGTATGATGGGGGAAGAGAGAGTTTGTTGAATTGGATTGTATGCTGGAAAGAGAGAGTTTATGCGAATTGGATTGTATGATGGGGGAAGAGAGAGATTGTGGGAATTGATTTGTATGATGGGGGAAGAGAGAGATTGTGGGAATTGGATTGTATGATGCGGAAAGAGAGAGTTGTGGGAATTGGATTGTATGATGGGAAAGAGAGAGTTTGTGGGAATTGGATTGTATGATGGGAAAGAGAGAGTTTGTGGGAATTGGATTGCATGCTGGGAAAGAGAGAGTTTTATGCGAATTGGATTGTATGATGGGGGAAGAGAGAGATTGTGGGAATTGGATTGTATGGTAGGGGAAGAGAGAGATTGTGGGAATTGGATCGTATGATGGTGAAGAGAGAGTTTCTGGGAATTGGATTGTATGATGGGAAGAGAGAGTTTGTGGGAATTGGATTGTATGCTGGGAAAGAGAGAGTTTGTGGGAATTGGATTGTATGCTGGGAAAGAGAGAGTTTGTGGGAATTGGATTGTATGATGGGGAACAGAGAGTTTGTGGGATTTGGATTGTATGATGGGGAAGAGAGAGCTTGTGGGAATTGGATTGTATGATGGGAAAGAGAGAGTTTGTGGTAATGGGATTGTATGATGGGAAAGAGAGAGTTTGTGGGAATTGGATTGTATGATGGCAAAGAGAGTGTTTGTGGGAATTGGATTGTATGCTGGGAAAGAGAGAGTTTATGCGAATTGGATTGTATGATGGGGGAAGAGAGAGATTGTGGGAATTGGATTGTATGATGGGGAGGAGAGAGTTTGTGGGAATTGGATTGTATGATGGAAAGAGAGTGTTTGTGGGAGTTGGATTGTATGCTGGGAAAGAGAGAGTATATGTGAATTGGATTGTATGATGGGGAAGAGAGAGTTTGTGGGAATTGGATTGTATGATGGGGAACAGAGAGTTTGTGGGAATTGGATTGTATGATGGGAAAGAGAGAGTTTGTGGGGAATTGGATTCTATGATGGGAAAGAGAGAGTTTGTGGGAATTGGATTGTATGATGGGAAAGAGAGTGTTTGTGGGAATTGGATTGTATGCTGGGAAAGAGAGAGTTTATGCGAATTGGATTGTATGATGGGGGAAGAGAGAGATTGTGGGAAATGGATTGTATGATGCGGAAAGAGAGAGTTTGTGGGAATTGGATTGTATGACGGGGAAAGAGAGAGTTTGTGGGAATTGGATTGTATGCTGGGAAAGAGAGAGTTTATGCGAATTGGATTGTATGATGGGGGAAGAGAGAGTTTGTTGGAATTGGATTGTATGCTGGGAAAGAGAGAGTTTATGCGAATTGGATTGTATGATGGGGAAGAGAGAGATTGTGGGAATTGATTTGTATGATGGGGGAAGAGAGAGATTGTGGGAATTGGATTGTATGATGCGGAAAGAGAGAGTTTGTGGGAATTGGATTGTATGATGGGAAAGAGAGAGTTTGTGGGAATTGGATTGTATGATGGGAAAGAGAGAGTTTGTGGGAATTGGATTGCATGCTGGGAAGAGAGAGTTTATGCGAATTGGATTGTATGATGGGGGAAGAGAGAGATTGTGGGAATTGGATTGTATGGTAGGGGAAGAGAGAGATTGTGGGAATTGGATCGTATGATGGTGAAGAGAGAGTTTCTGGGAATTGGATTGTATGATGGGAAAGAGAGAGTTTCGTGGGAATTGGATTGTATGCTGGGAAAGAGAGAGTTTGTGGGAATTGGATTGTATGCTGGGAAAGAGAGAGTTTGTGGGAATTGGATTGTATGATGGGGAACAGAGAGTTTGTGGGATTTGGATTGTATGATGGGGAAGAGAGAGCTTGTGGGAATTGGATTGTATGATGGGAAAGAGAGAGTTTGTGGTAATGGGATTGTATGATGGGAAAGAGAGAGTTTGTGGGAATTGGATTGTATGATGGCAAAGAGAGTGTTTGTGGGAATTGGATTGTATGCTGGGAAAGAGAGAGTTTATGCGAATTGGATTGTATGATGGGGGAAGAGAGAGATTGTGGGAATTGGATTGTATGATGGGGAGGAGAGAGTTTGTGGGAATTGGATTGTATGATGGGAAAGAGAGTGTTTGTGGGAGTTGGATTGTATGCTGGGAAAGAGAGAGTATATGTGAATTGGATTGTATGATGGGGAAGAGAGAGATTGTGGGAATTGGGATTGTACGATGGGGAGGAGAGAGTTTGTGGGAATTGGATTGTATGATGGGGAACAGAGAGTTTGTGGGAATTGGATTGTATGATGGGGGAAGAGAGAGTCTGTGGGAATTGGTTTGTAGGCTGGGAAAGAGAGAGTTTGTGGGAATTGGATTGTACGATGGGGAACAGAGAGTTTGTAAGGGGAATTGGATTGTATGATGGTGAAGAGAGTGTTTGTGGGAATTGGATTGTATGCTGGGAAGAGAGAGTTTATGCGAATTGGATTGTATGATGGGGAAGAGAGAGATTGTGGGAATTGGATTGTATGATGGGGAGGAGAGAGTTTGTGGGAATTGGATTGTATGATGGGAAAGAGAGTGTTTGTGGGAGTTGGATTGTATGCTGGGAAAGAGAGAGTATATGTGAATTGGATTGTATGATGGGGAAGAGAGAGATTGTGGGAATTGGATTGTACGATGGGGAGGAGAGAGTTTGTGGGAATTGGATTGTATGATGGGGAACAGAGAGTTTGTGGGAATTGGATTGTATGATGGGGGAAGAGAGAGTCTGTGGGAATTGGTTTGTAGGCTGGGAAAGAGAGAGTTTGTGGGAATTGGATTGTACGATGGGGAACAGAGAGTTTGTGGGAATTGGATTGTATGATGGTGAAGAGAGAGTTTGTGGGAATTGGATTGTATGATGGGAAAGAGAGAGTTTGTGGGAATTGGATTGTATGCTGGGAAAGAGAGAGTTTGTGGAAATTGGACTGTATGCTGGGAAAGAGAGAGTTTGTGGGAATTGGATTGTATGATGGGGAACAGAGAGTTTGTGGAATTGGATTGTATGATGGGTGAAGAGTGAGTTTGTGGGAATTGGATTGTATGATGGGAAAGAGAGAGTTTGTGGGAATTGGATTGTATGATGGGGAAAGAGAGAGTTTATGCGAATTGGATTGTATGATGGGGGAAGAGAGAGATTGTGGGAATTGGATTGTATGATGCGGAAAGAGAGAGTTTGTGGGAATTGGATTGTATGATGGGGAAGAGAGATTTTGTGGGAATTGGGTTGTATGCTGGGAAAGAGAGAGTTTATGCGAATTGGATTGTATGATGGGGGAAGAGAGAGATTGTGGGAATTGGATTGAATGATGGGGGAAGTGAGAGATTGTGGGAATTGGATTGTGTGATGCGGAAAGAGAGAGTTTGTGGGAATTGGATTGTATGGATTGGAAAGAGAGAGTTTGTGGTAATGGGTTTGTATGATGGGAAAGAGAGAGTTTGTGGGAATTGGATTGTATGATGGCAAAGAGAGTGTTTGTTGGAATTGGATTGTATGCTGGGAAAGAGAGAGTTTATGCGAATTGGATTGTATGATGGGGGAAGAGAGAGATTGTGGAATTGGATTGTATGATGGGGAAGAGAGAGATTGTGGGAATTGGATTGTATGATGGGAAAGAGAGAGTTTGTGGAATTGGATTGCATGATGCTGAAAGAGAGAATTTGTGGGAATTGGATTGTATGATGGGGAAAGAGAGAGTTTGTTGGAATTGGATTGTATGCTGG
Organism: Mobula birostris; assembly: GCF_030028105.1. NCBI lineage: Eukaryota > Metazoa > Chordata > Chondrichthyes > Myliobatiformes > Myliobatidae > Mobula > Mobula birostris. The sequence goes on along the minus strand of NW_027276315.1, from coordinate 1,588 downwards.
GAAAGAGAGAGTTTGTGGGAATTGGATTGTATGATGGGAAAGAGAGAGTTTGTGGAATTGGATTGTATGATGGGAAAGAGAGTGTTTGTGGGAATTGGATTTTATGCTGGGAAAGAGAGAGATTATGCGAATTGGATTGTATGATGGGGGAAGAGAGAGATTGTGGGAATTGGATTGTATGATGGCAAAGAGAGTGTTTGTGGGAATTGGATTGTATGCTGGGAAGAGAGAGTTTATGCGAATTGGATTGTATGATGGGGACAGAGAGTTTGTGGGAATTGGATTGTATGATGGGAAAGAGAGAGTTTGTGGGAATTGGATTCTATGATGGGAAAGAGAGAGTTTGTGGGAATTGGATTGCATGCTGGGAAAGAGAGAGTTTATGCGAATTGGATTGTATGATGGGGGAAGAGAGAGATTGTGGGAATTGGATTGTATGGTAGGGGAAGAGAGAGATTGTGGGAATTGGATCGTATGATGGTGAAGAGAGAGTTTCTGGGAATTGGATTGTATGATGGGAGAGAGAGAGTTTGTGGGAATTGGATTGTATGCTGGGAAAGAGAGAGTTAGTGGGAATTGGATTGTATGCTGGGAAAGAGAGAGTTTGTGGGAATTGGATTGTATGATGGGGAACAGAGAGTTTGTGAGATTTGGATTGTATGATGGGGAAGAGAGAGCTTGTGGGAATTGGATTGTATGATGGGAAAGAGAGAGTTTGTGGTAATGGGATTGTATGATGGGAAAGAGAGAGTTTGTGGGAATTGGATTGTATGATGGCAAAGAGAGTGTTTGTGGGAATTGGATTGTATGCTGGGAAAGAGAGAGTTTATGCGAATTGGATTGTATGATGGGGGAAGAGAGAGATTGTGGAATTGGATTGTATGATGGGGAGGAGAGAGTTTGTGGGAATTGGATTGTATGATGGGAAAGAGAGTGTTTGTGGGAGTTGGATTGTATGCTGGGAAAGAGAGAGTATATGTGAATTGGATTGTATGATGGGGAAGAGAGAGATTGTGGGAATGGATTGTACGATGGGGAGGAGAGAGTTTGTGGGAATTGGATTGTATGATGGGGAACAGAGAGTTTGTGGGAATTGGATTGTATGATGGGGAAGAGAGAGTCTGTGGGAATTGGTTTGTAGGCTGGGAAAGAGAGAGTTTGTGGGAATTGGATTGTACGATGGGGAACAGAGAGTTTGTGGGAATTGGATTGTATGATGGTTGAAGAGAGAGTTTGTGGGAATTGGATTGTATGATGGGAAAGAGAGAGTTTGTGGGAATTGGATTGTATGATGGTGAAGAGAGAGTTTGTGGGAATTGGATTGTATGATGGGAAAGAGAGAGTTTGTGGAAATTGGACTGTATGCTGGGAAAGAGAGAGTTTGTGGGAATTGGATTGTATGATGGGGAACAGAGAGTTTGTGGGAATTGGATTGTATGATGGGTGAAGAGTGAGTTTGTGGGAATTGGATTGTATGATGGAAAGAGAGAGTTTGTGGGAATTGGATTGTATGATGGTGAAGAGAGAGTTTCTGGGAATTGGATTGTATGATGGGAAAGAGAGAGTTTGTGGGAAATTGGATTGTATG
>NW_027276314.1:0-41582 GCF_030028105.1 Mobula birostris | reverse complement strand
TGTCCCGTTCCCACACTCACCTCACTCCTCAACCTCACTGTCCCGTTCCCACACTCATCCCACTCCTTACCCTCACCGTCCGGTTTCCACACTCACCCAAGTCATCACCCTCACAGTCCCGTTCTCACACTGACCCCGTCCTCACCCTCACTGTCCCGTTCGCACACTCACCCCAATCATCACCCGAACTGACCCGTTCCCACACTCACCCCAGTCCTCACCCTCACTGTCTCGTTCCCACACTCATCCCGCCCTTACCCTCACAGTCCCGTTCCCACACTCACCCCAGTCCACACCCTCACCGTCCCATTCCCACACTCACCCAAGTCCTCACCCTCACTGTCCCGTTTCCACACTCAGCCCAGTCCTGACGCTCACTGTCCCGTTCCCACACTCACCCAAGTCCTCACTCTGACTATCCCGTTCCCACACTCACCCCGCTCCTCACCCGCACTGTCTCGTTCCCACACTCACCGCAGTCCTCACCATCACTGTAACTTTCGCACACTCACCCCATTCCCCACCCTCACTGTCCTGTTCCCACACTCAGCCCAGTCCTCACCCTCACTGTGCCGTTCCCACACACTCATCTCACTCCTCACCCTCACTGTCCCGTTCCCACACTCACCCCAGTCCTCACCCTCACTGTCCCGTTCCCACACTCTCACCCCAGTCCTCACCCTCACCATCCCGTTCCCACACTCACCTCAATCATCACCCTCACCGTCCCATTCCCACACTCACCCCATCCTCTCCCTAACAGTCCCAATCCCACACACACCCCAGTCCACACCCTCACTGTCCCGTTCCCATACTCACCCCGTCCTCACCCTCACTGTCCTGTTCCCACACTCACCCCAGTCGTCACGGTCACTGTCCCATCCCCACACTCATCTCAGTCCTCACCCGCACTGTCCCGTTCCCACACTCACTCCAGTCCTCACCCTCACGGTCCCGTTCCCACACTCATCCCAGTCCTCACCCTCACCGTCCCGTTCCCACGCCCTCACCCCAGTCCTCACCCTCACTGTCCCGTTCTCACACACAAACCCTTGTCCTCACCCTTAATGTCTCGTTCCCACACTCGCAACCAGTCCTCAACCTCACTGTCCCGTTCCCACACTCTCACACCAGTCCTCACCCTTACCATCCCGTTCCCACACTCACCCCAATCCTCACCCTCACTGTCCCGTTCCCACACTCACCCCAGTCCTCACCCTCACTGTCCCGTTCCCACACTCACCCCAGTCCTCACCCTCATTGTCCCGTTCCCACACACTCTCCCCAGTCCTCACCCTCACTGTCCCGTTCCCACACCCTCACCCCAGTCCTCACCCTAACTGTCCCGTTCTCACACACAAACCCTTGTCCTCACCCTTACTGCTTCATTCCCACACTCACCCCAGTCCTCACACTGACTGTCCCGTTCCCACACTCATCCCACTCCTCACACTCACTGTCCTGTTCTCACACTCACCCCGTCCTCACCCTCAATGTCCCGTTCCCACACTCACCCCAGTCCTCAACCTCACTGTCCCGTTGCCACACTCACCCCACTGCTCACCCTCACTGTCCCGTTGCCACACTCACCGCAGTCCTCACCATCACTGTCCGATTGTCACACTCAACCCAGTCCCCACCCTCAATGTCCCGTTCCCACACACTCACCCCAGTCCTCACCCTCACTGTCCTGTTCCCACACTCACCCCAGTTCTCACCCACACTGTCCCGTTCCCACACTCATCCCAGTCCTCACCCGCACTGACACGTTCCCACACGGACCCCAGTCCTCACCCTCACTGTCCCGTTGCCACACTTACCCCAGTCCTCACCCTCACCGTCCCGTTCCCACACTCACCCCAGTCCTCACCCTCACTGTCCCGTTCCCACACTCACCCCAGACCTCATCAGCACTGTCCCGATCCCACACTCACCCCAGTCCTCACCCTCACTGTCCCGTTCCCACACTCTCACCGCAGTCCTCACCATCACTGCCCCGTTCCCACACTCAGGCCAGTCCTCACCCTCACCATCCCATTCCCACACTCACCCCAGTCCTCACACTCACCGTCCCGTTCCCACACCCTCACCCGAGTCCTCACCCTCACTGTCCCGTTCCCACACTCACCACAATCGTCACCCTCAGTGTCCCGTTCCGACACTCACCCCATCCTCACCCTCACTGTCCTGTTCCGACACTCACCCCAGTCCTCACCGTCACTGTCCCATTCCCACACTCACCCCAGTCCTCACCCTCACTGTCCCGTTCCCACACTCACCCCAGTCCTCACCGTCACTATCCCGTTCCCACACTCACACCGCAGTCCTCGCATCACTGCCCCCTTCCCACACTCGGGCCAGTCCTCACCCTCACCGTCCCATTCCCACACCATCACCCCAGTCCTCACCCTCACTGTCCCGTTCCAACACTCACCCCAGACCTCACCTTCACCGTCCCGTTCCCACACTCAGCACAGTCACACCCTCACTGTCCCGTTCCCACACTCACCCCCGTCCTCACCCTCACTGTCCGGTTCCCACGCTCACCGCAGTCCTCACCCTCAATGTCCCGTTCCCACACACACCCCAGTCCCCACCCGCACTGTCCCGTTCCCACACACTCACCCCAGACGTCACCCTCACAGTCCCGTTCCCACACTCACCTCCGTCCTCACCATCACCGTCCCGTTAAAACACACTCTCCCCAGTCCTCACACTCACTGTCCCGTTCCCACACTCACCTCACTCCTCAACCTCACTGTCCCGTTCCCACACTCATCCCACTCCTTACCCTCACCGTCCGGTTTCCACACTCACCCAAGTCATCACCCTCACAGTCCCGTTCTCACACTGACCCCGTCCTCACCCTCACTGTCCCGTTCGCACACTCACCCCAATCATCACCCGAACTGACCCGTTCCCACACTCACCCCAGTCCTCACCCTCACTGTCTCGTTCCCACACTCATCCCGCCCTTACCCTCACAGTCCCGTTCCCACACTCACCCCAGTCCACACCCTCACCGTCCCATTCCCACACTCACCCAAGTCCTCACCCTCACTGTCCCGTTTCCACACTCAGCCCAGTCCTGACGCTCACTGTCCCGTTCCCACACTCACCCAAGTCCTCACTCTGACTATCCCGTTCCCACACTCACCCCGCTCCTCACCCGCACTGTCTCGTTCCCACACTCACCGCAGTCCTCACCATCACTGTAACTTTCGCACACTCACCCCATTCCCCACCCTCACTGTCCTGTTCCCACACTCAGCCCAGTCCTCACCCTCACTGTGCCGTTCCCACACACTCATCTCACTCCTCACCCTCACTGTCCCGTTCCCACACTCACCCCAGTCCTCACCCTCACTGTCCCGTTCCCACACTCTCACCCCAGTCCTCACCCTCACCATCCCGTTCCCACACTCACCTCAATCATCACCCTCACCGTCCCATTCCCACACTCACCCCATCCTCTCCCTAACAGTCCCAATCCCACACACACCCCAGTCCACACCCTCACTGTCCCGTTCCCATACTCACCCCGTCCTCACCCTCACTGTCCTGTTCCCACACTCACCCCAGTCGTCACGGTCACTGTCCCATCCCCACACTCATCTCAGTCCTCACCCGCACTGTCCCGTTCCCACACTCACTCCAGTCCTCACCCTCACGGTCCCGTTCCCACACTCATCCCAGTCCTCACCCTCACCGTCCCGTTCCCACGCCCTCACCCCAGTCCTCACCCTCACTGTCCCGTTCTCACACACAAACCCTTGTCCTCACCCTTAATGTCTCGTTCCCACACTCGCAACCAGTCCTCAACCTCACTGTCCCGTTCCCACACTCTCACACCAGTCCTCACCCTTACCATCCCGTTCCCACACTCACCCCAATCCTCACCCTCACTGTCCCGTTCCCACACTCACCCCAGTCCTCACCCTCACTGTCCCGTTCCCACACTCACCCCAGTCCTCACCCTCATTGTCCCGTTCCCACACACTCTCCCCAGTCCTCACCCTCACTGTCCCGTTCCCACACCCTCACCCCAGTCCTCACCCTAACTGTCCCGTTCTCACACACAAACCCTTGTCCTCACCCTTACTGCTTCATTCCCACACTCACCCCAGTCCTCACACTGACTGTCCCGTTCCCACACTCATCCCACTCCTCACACTCACTGTCCTGTTCTCACACTCACCCCGTCCTCACCCTCAATGTCCCGTTCCCACACTCACCCCAGTCCTCAACCTCACTGTCCCGTTGCCACACTCACCCCACTGCTCACCCTCACTGTCCCGTTGCCACACTCACCGCAGTCCTCACCATCACTGTCCGATTGTCACACTCAACCCAGTCCCCACCCTCAATGTCCCGTTCCCACACACTCACCCCAGTCCTCACCCTCACTGTCCTGTTCCCACACTCACCCCAGTTCTCACCCACACTGTCCCGTTCCCACACTCATCCCAGTCCTCACCCGCACTGACACGTTCCCACACGGACCCCAGTCCTCACCCTCACCGTCCCGTTGCCACACTTACCCCAGTCCTCACCCTCACCGTCCCGTTCCCACACTCACCCCAGTCCTCACCCTCACTGTCCCGTTCCCACACTCACCCCAGACCTCATCAGCACTGTCCCGATCCCACACTCACCCCAGTCCTCACCCTCACTGTCCCGTTCCCACACTCTCACCGCAGTCCTCACCATCACTGCCCCGTTCCCACACTCAGGCCAGTCCTCACCCTCACCATCCCATTCCCACACTCACCCCAGTCCTCACACTCACCGTCCCGTTCCCACACCCTCACCCGAGTCCTCACCCTCACTGTCCCGTTCCCACACTCACCACAATCGTCACCCTCAGTGTCCCGTTCCGACACTCACCCCATCCTCACCCTCACTGTCCTGTTCCGACACTCACCCCAGTCCTCACCGTCACTGTCCCATTCCCACACTCACCCCAGTCCTCACCCTCACTGTCCCGTTCCCACACTCACCCCAGTCCTCACCGTCACTATCCCGTTCCCACACTCACCCCAGTCCTCACCCTCACTGTCCTGTTCCCACACTCACCCCAGTCCTCACCGTCACTATCCCGTTCCCACACTCACCCCAGTCATCAGCCTCACTATCCCGTTCCCACAGTCACCCCAGTCCTCACCCTCACTGTCCCGTTCCCACACTCAGCACCGTCCTTACCCTCACTGTCCCGTTCCCACAGTCATCCCAGTCCTCAACCTCACCGTCACGTTTCCACACTCACCCAAATCCACACCCTCACTGTCCCGTTCTCACACTCACCCCGCCCTCACCCTCACTGTCCCGTTCCCACGCTCACCCCAGTCATCACCCTCACTATCCCGTTCCCACAGTCACCCCAGTCCTCACCCTCACTGTCCCGTTCCCACATTCACCCCGTCCTCACCCTCAATGTCCTGTTCCCACACTCACCCCAGTCCTCACCGTCACTATCCCGTTCCCACACTCATCCCAGTCCTCACCTGCACTGTCCAGTTCCCACACTCACCCCAGTCCTCACCCTCACAGTCCAGTTCCCACACTCACCCCCGTCCTATCCCTCACTGTCCGGTTCCCACACTCACCCCAGTCCTCACCCTCACTGTATCGTTCCCACACTCACCCCAGTCCTCACCCTCATTGTCCCGTTCCCACACCCTAACTACCAGTTCTCATCTCACTGTCGCATTCGAACACACTCTCCCCAGTCCTCACCCTCACTGTACCGTTCCCACACTCTGCCCAGTTCTCATCTCACTGTCGCGTTCCAACACACTCTCCCCAGTCCTTACCCTCACTGTCTCGTTCCCACACTCGCACCCCAGTCCTCACCCTCACTGTCCCGTTCCCACACCCTCACCCCAGTCCTCACCCTCACTGTCCCGTTCTCACACACAAACCCTTGTCCTCACCCTTACTGTCCCGTTCCCACACTCACCCAAATCCTCACCCTCACTGTCCCGTTCCCACACTCACCCCAGTCCTCACCCTCACTGTCCTGTTCCCACACTCACCCAAGTCCTCACCGTCACTATCCCGTTCCCACACTCAGCCCAGTCCACACCCGCACTGTCCCGTTCCCACACTCACCCCAGTCCTCACCCTCACCGTCCCGTTCCCACACCCTCACCCCAGTCCTCACCCTCACTGTCCCGTTCTCACACACAAACCCTTGTCCTCACCCTTACTGCTTCATTCCCACACTCACCCCAGTCCTCACACTGACTGTCCCGTTCTCACACACATCCCACTCCTCACACTCACTGTCCTGTTCTCACACTCACCCCGTTCTCACCCTCAATGTCCCATTCCCACACTCACCCCAGTACTCAACCTCACTATCCCGTTCCCACACTCACCCCACTGCTCACCCTCACTGTCCCGTTGCCACACTCACCGCAGTCCTCACCATCACTGTCCCATTATCACACTCAACCCAGTCCCCACCCTCAATGTCCCGTTCCCACACACTCACCCCAGTCCTCACCCTCACTGTCCTGTTCCCACACTCACCCCAGTTCTCACCCACACTGTCCCGTTCCCACACTCATCCCAGTCCTCACCCGCACTGACACGTTCCCACACGCACCCCAGTCCTCACCCTCACCGTCCCGATGCCACACTCACCCCAGTCCTCACCCTCACTGTCCCGTTCCCACACTCAGCCCAGTCCTCACCCTCACTGTCCCGTTCCCACACTCACCCCAGACCTCACCAGCACTGTCCCGATCCTACACTCACCCCAGTCCTCACCCTCACTGTCCCGTTCCCACACTCTCACCGCAGTCCTCACCATCACTGCCCCGTTCCCACACTCAGGCCAGTCCTCACCCTCACCATCCCGTTCCCACACTCACCCCAGTCCTCACAACTCACCGTCCCGTTCCCACACCCTCACCCGAGTCCTCACCCTCACTGTCCCGTTCCCACACTCACCACAATCCTCACCCTCAGTGTCCCATTCCGACACTCACCCCAGTCCTCACCGTCACTGTCCCATCCCCACATTCACCCCGTACTCACCCTCACTGTCCTGTTCCCACACTCACCCCAGTCCTCACCGTCACTATCCCGTTCCCACACTCACCCCAGTCCTCACCCTCATTGTACCGTTCCCACACACTCTCCCCAGTCCTTACCCTCACTGTCTCGTTCCCACACTCGAACCCCAGTCCTCACCCTCACCGTGCCGTTCCCACACCCTCACCCCAGTCCTCACCCTCACTGGCCCGTTCTCACACACAAACCCTTGTCCTCACCCTTACTGTCTCGTTCCCACACTCACCCCAGTCATCACCCTTAATATCCCGTTCCCACAGTCACCCCAGTCCTCACCCTCACTGTCCCGTTCCCACACTCAGCACGGTCCTTACCCTCACTGTCCCGTTCCCACACTCACCACAGTCCTCATCCTCACTGTACCTTTCCCATACTCACCCCACTCATCACCCTCACTGTCCCGTTCCCACACTCATCCCAGTCCTCACCCTCACTGTCTTGTTCCCACACTCACCCCAGTCCTCACCGGCACTATCCCGTTCCCACACTCATCCCTGTCCTCAGCCGCACTGTCCCGTTCCCACACTCACCCCAGTCCTCACCCTCACCGTCCCGTTCCCACACTCACCCCAGTCCTCACCCTCACCGTCCCGTTCCCACACCCTCACCCCAGTCCTCACCCTCACTGTCCCATTCTCACACACAAACCGTTGTCCTCACCCTTACTGTTTCGTTCCCACACTCACCCCAGTCCTCACACTAACTGTCCAGTTCCCACACTCACCCAACTCCTCACCCTCACCCTCCCGTTCCCACACTCACCCCAGTCATCACCCTCACTATCCCGTTCCCACAGTCACCCCAGTCCTTACCCTCACTGTCCTGTTCCCACACTCACCCCAGTCCTCACCGTCACTATCCCGTTCCCACACTCATCCCAGTCCACACCCGCACTGTCCCGTTCCCACACTCACACCAGTCCTCACCCTCACCGTCCCGTTTCCACACTCGCACCCCAGTCCTCACCCTCACTGTCCCGTTCTCACACATAAACCCTTGTCCTCACCTTTACTGTTTCATTCCCACACTCACCCCACTCCTCACACTGACTGTCCCGTTCCCACACTCACCCCACTCCTCACCCTCACTGTACCCGTTCTCACACTCACCCCGTCCTCACCCTCACTGTCCCGTTCCCACACTCACCCCAGTCCTCACCCTCACTATCCCGTTTCCACACTCACCCCACTGCTCACCCTCACTTTCCCATTCCCACCCTCACCGCAGTCCTCACCATCACTGTCCCGTTATCACACTCACCCCAGTCCCCACCCTCAATGTCCCGTTCCCACACACTCACCCCAGTCCTCACCATCACTGTCCCGTTCCCACACTCACCCAAGTCCTCACCCTCACTGTGTCGTTCCCACACTCGCAACCAGTCCTCACCCTCACTGTCCCGTTCCAACACACTCTCCCCAGTCCTCACCCTCACTGTACCGTTCCCACACTCACCCCACTCCTCACCCTCACTGTTCCGTTCCCACACTCATCCCAGTCCTCACCCGCACTGTCCCGTTCCCACACTCACCCCAGTCCTCACCCTCAACGTCCCGTTCCCACACTCACCCCAGTCCTCACCCTCACCGTCCCGTTCCCACACCCTCACCCCAGTCCTCACCCTCACTGTCCCATTCTCACACACAAACCGTTGTCCTCACCTTTACTGTTTCATTCCCACACTCACCCCAGTCCTCACACTGACTGTCCCGTTCCCACACTCACCCCACTCCTCACCCTCACTGTACCCGTTCTCACACTCACCCCGTCCTCACCCTCACAGTCCCGTTCCCACACTCACCCCAGTCCTCACCCTCACTATCCCATTTCCACACTCACCCCACTGCTCACCCTCACTGTCCCATTCCCACACTCACAGCAGTCCTCACCATCACTGTCCAGTTATCACACTCACCCCAGTCCCCACCCTCAAAGTCCCGTTCCCACACACTCACCCCAGTCCTCACCATCACTGTCCCGTTCCCACACTCACCCCACTCCTCACCCTCACTGTCCCGTTCCCACACTCACCGCAGTCCTCACCCGCACTGTCCCGTTCCCACACACTCACCCCAGTCCTCACCATCACTGTCCCGTTCCCACACTCACCCCAGTCCTCACCCTCACTGTGTCGATCCCACACTCGCAACCAGTCCTCACCCTCACTGTCCCGTTCCAACACACTCTCCCCAGTCCTCACCCTCACTGTACCGTTCCCACACTCACCCCACTCCTCACCCTCAATGTCCCGTTCCCACACACTCACCCCAGTCCTCACCCTCACTGTCCTGTTCCCACACTCACCACCGTCCTCAATCTCACCGTCCCGTTTCCACACTCACCCAAGTTCTCACCCTCACTGTCCTGTTCTCACACACACCCCGTCCTGACCCTCACTGTCCAGTTCCCACACTCTCACAGCAGTCCTCACCATCACTCTCCCGTTCCCACACTCACGCCAGTCCTCACCCTCTCCGTCCCGTTCCCACACTCAACCCAGACCTCACCCTCACTGTCCCGTTCCCACACTCTCACCGCAGTCCTCACCCTCACTGTCCCGTTCCCACACTCAGCCCAGTCCTCACGCTCACTGTCCCGTTCCCACATTCACCCAAGTCCTCACCCTCAGTATCCCGTTTGCACACTCACCCCACTCCTCACCCTGTCTCGATCCCACACTCACCGCAGTCCTCACCATCGCTGTCCCGTTCTCACACTCACCCCATTCCCCACACTCACCCCAGTCTTCACCCTCACTGTCCCGTTCCCACGCCCAACCCAGACCTCACCCTCACTGTCTCATTCCCACACTCGCAACCAGTCCTCACCCTCACTGTCCCGTTCCCACACTCTCACCCCAGTCCTCACCCTCACTGTCCCGTTCCCACACTCACCCCAGTCCTCACCCTCACTGTCCCGTTCCCACACTCTCACCCCAGTCCTCACCCTCACCATCCCGTTCCCACACTCACACCAATCCTCACCCTCACTGTCACGTTCCCACACTCACCCCAGTCCTCACCCGCACTGTCCCGTTCCCACACTCACCCCAGTCCTCACCCTCACCGTCCCGTTCCCACACCCTCACCCCAGTCCTCACCCTCACTGTCCCATTCTCACACACAAACCGTTGTCCTCACCTTTACTGTTTCATTCCCACACTCACCCCAGTCCTCACACTGACTGTCCCGTTCCCACACTCACCCCACTCCTCACCCTCACTGTACCCGTTCTCACACTCACCCCGTCCTCACCCTCACAGTCCCGTTCCCACACTCACCCCAGTCCTCACCCTCACTATCCCGTTTCCACACTCACCCCACTGCTCACCCTCACTGTCCCATTCCCACACTCACAGCAGTCCTCACCATCACTGTCCAGTTATCACACTCACCCCAGTCCCCACCCTCAAAGTCCCGTTCCCACACACTCACCCCAGTCCTCACCATCACTGTCCCGTTCCCACACTCACCCCACTCCTCACCCTCACTGTCCCGTTCCCACACTCACCGCAGTCCTCACCCGCACTGTCCCGTTCCCACACACTCACCCCAGTCCTCACCATCACTGTCCCGTTCCCACACTCACCCCAGTCCTCACCCTCACTGTGTCGATCCCACACTCGCAACCAGTCCTCACCCTCACTGTCCCGTTCCAACACACTCTCCCCAGTCCTCACCCTCACTGTACCGTTCTCACACTCACCCCACTCCTCACCCTCAATGTCCCGTTCCCACACACTCACCCCAGTCCTCACCCTCACTGTCCTGTTCCCACACTCACCACCGTCCTCAATCTCACCGTCCCGTTTCCACACTCACCCAAGTTCTCACCCTCACTGTCCTGTTCTCACACACACCCCGTCCTGACCCTCACTGTCCAGTTCCCACACTCTCACAGCAGTCCTCACCATCACTCTCCCGTTCCCACACTCACGCCAGTCCTCACCCTCTCCGTCCCGTTCCCACACTCAACCCAGACCTCACCCTCACTGTCCCGTTCCCACACTCTCACCGCAGTCCTCACCCTCACTGTCCCGTTCCCACACTCAGCCCAGTCCTCACGCTCACTGTCCCGTTCCCACATTCACCCGTCCTCACCCTCAGTATCCCGTTTGCACACTCACCCCACTCCTCACCCTGTCTCGATCCCACACTCACCGCAGTCCTCACCATCGCTGTCCCGTTCTCACACTCACCCCATTCCCCACACTCACCCCAGTCTTCACCCTCACTGTCCCGTTCCCACGCCCAACCCAGACCTCACCCTCACTGTCTCATTCCCACACTCGCAACCAGTCCTCACCCTCACTGTCCCGTTCCCACACTCTCACCCCAGTCCTCACCCTCACTGTCCCGTTCCCACACTCACCCCAGTCCTCACCCTCACTGTCCCGTTCCCACACTCTCACCCCAGTCCTCACCCTCACCATCCCGTTCCCACACTCACACCAATCCTCACCCTCACTGTCACGTTCCCACACTCACCCCAGTCCTCACCCGCACTGTCCCGTTCCCACACTCACCCCAGTCCTCACCCTCACCATCCCGTTCCCACACTCACTCCAGTCCTCACCCTCACCGTTCCGCTCCCACACCCCCACCCCAGTCCTCACCCTCACTGTCCCGTTCTCACACACAAACGCTTATCCTCACCCTTACTGTCTCGTTCCCACAATCACCCCAGTCCTCATCCTCACTGTCACGTTCCCACACTCACCCCAGTTCTCACCCTCACCGTCCCGTTCCCACACTCACCCCAGCCCTCACCCTCATCGTCCCGTTCCCACACTCACCCCAGTCCTCACCCTCACTGTCCCGTTCCCACACTCAGCCCAGTCCTCACGCTCACTGTCCCGTTCCCACATTCACCCCAGTCCTCACCCTCAGAATCCCGTTCGCACACTCACCCCATTCCCCACCCTCACTGTCCCGTTCCCACACACTCACCCCAGTTCTCATCTCACTGTCTCGTTCCAACACACTCTCCCCAGTCCTCACCCTCACTGTACCGTTCCCACACTCACCCCACTCCTCACCCTCACTGTCCCGTTCCCACACTCACCGCAGTCCTCAGCTTCACTGTCCCGATCCCACACTCACCTCAGTCCTCACCCTCACCGTCAAGTTCCCACACGCACCACATTCCTCACCCTCACTGTCCCGTTCCCACACTCACCGCAGTCCTCACCCGCACCATCCCGTTCCCACACTCACCACAGTCCTCACCCACACTGTCCCGTTCCCACACTCAGCCCAGTCCTCACGCTCACTGTCCCGTTCCCACATGCACCCCAGTCCTCACCCTCACCATCCCGTTCTCACACTCACCACAGTCCTCACCCACACTGTCCGGTTCCCACACTCACCCCAGTCCTCACCCTCACTGTACCGTTCCCACACTCACCCCAGTCCTCACCGTCACTGTCCCGTTCCAACACACTCTCCCCAGTCCTCACACTCACTGTACCGTTCCCACACTCACCCCACTCCTCACCCACACTGTCCCGTTCCCACACTCACCGCAGTCCTCACCATCACTGTCCCGTTATCACACTCACCCCAGTCCCCACCCTTACTGTCCCGATCCCACACACTCACCCCAGTCCTCACCCTCACTGTCCCGTTCCCACACTCATCCCAGTCCTCAGCCGCACTGTCACGTTCCCACACTCACCCCAGTTCTCACCCTCACCGTCCCGTTCCCACACTCACCCCAGCCCTCACCCTCATCGTCCCGTTGCCACACTCACCCCAGTCCTCACCCTCACTGTCCCGTTCCCACACTCAGCCCAGTCCTCACGCTCACTGTCCCGTTCCCACATTCACCCCAGTCCTCACCCTCAGAATCCCGTTCGCACACTCACCCCACTCCTCACCCTCACTGTCTCGTTCCCACACTTACCGCAGTCCTCACCATCACTGTCCCGTACTCACACTCACCCCATTCCCCACCCTCACTGTCCCGTTCCCACACACTCACCCCAGTTCTCATCTCACTGTCTCGTTCCAACACACTCTCCCCAGTCCTCACCCTCACTGTACCGTTCCCACACTCACCCCACTCCTCACCCTCACTGTCCCGTTCCCACACTCACCGCAGTCATCACCATCACTGTCCCGTTATCACACTCACCCCAGTCCCCACCCTTACTGTCCCGTTCCCATACACTCACCCCAGTCCTCACCCTCACTGTCCCGATCGCACACTCACCCCAGTCCTCACCCTCACAGTCCCGTTCGCACACTCACCCCACTGCTCACCCTCAGAGTCTCGTTCCCGCACACACCCCAGTCCTCACCATCACTGTCCCATTCTCACACTCACCCCATTCCCCACCCTCACTGTCCCGTTCCCACACACTCACCCCAGTCCTCACCCTCACTGTCCCGTTCCCACACTCTCATCCCAGTCCTCACCCTCACCATCCCGTTCCCACACTCACCCCACTCCTCACCCTCACTGTCCCGTTCCCACACTCACTGCAGTCATCACCATCACTGTCCCGTTATCACACTCACCCCAGTCCCCACCCTTACTGTCCCGTTCCCACACACTCACCCCAGTCCTCACCCTCACTGTCCCGTTCCCACGCCCAACCCAGACCTCACCCTCACTGTCTCGTTCCCACACTCGCAACCAGTCCTCACCCTCACTGTCCCGTTAACACACTCTCATCCCAGTCCTCACCCTCACCATCCCGTTCCCACACTCACCCCAATCCTCACCCTCACTGTCCCGTTCCCACACTCACCCCAGTCCTCACCCTCACTGTCCCGTTCCCACACTCATGCCAGTCCTCAACCTCACCGTCCCGTTTCCACACTCACCCAAGTCCTCACCCTCACTATCCCGTTCTCACACTCACCCCGTCCTCACCCTCACTGTCCCGTTCCCACACTCACCCCAGTCCTCACCCTCACTATCCCATTCCGACAGTCTGCCCAGTCCTCACCCTCACTGTCCCATTCCCACACTCACCTCGTTCTCACCCTTACTGTCCTGTTCCCATACTCACCCCACTCCTCACCGTCACTGTCCCGTTCCCACACTCATCCAAGCCCTCACCAGCACTGTCCCGTTCCCACACTCACCCCAGTCCTCACCCTCACCGTCCCGTTCCCACACTCACTCCAGTCCTCACCCTCACCGTCCCGCTCCCACACCCTCACCCCAGTCCTCACCCTCACTGTCCCGTTCTCACACACAAACACTTGTCCTCACCCTTACCGTCTCGTTCCCACACTCACCCCAGTCCTCACCCTCACTGTCCCGTTCCCACACTCACCCCAGTCCTCACCCTCACTGTCCCGTTCCCACACTCAGCACGGTCCTTACCCTCACTGTCCCGTTCCCACACTCACACCAGTCCTCATCCTCAATGTGTCTTTCCCACACTCCCCCCACTCCTCACCCTAACTGTCCCGTTCCCACACTCAACCTAGACCTCACCCTCACTGTCCCGTTCCCACACTCTCACCGCAGTCCTCACCATCACTGTCCCGTTCCCACACTCACGCCAGCCCTCACCCTCACCGTCCCGTTTCCACACGCACCCCAGTCCTCACCCTCACTGTCCCGTTCCCACATTCACGCCAGTCCTCACCCTCACCATCCCGTTTCCACACGCACCCCAGTCCTCACCCTCACTGTCCCGTTCCCACATTCACCCCAGTCCTCACCCTCACCATCCCGTTCTCACACTCACCACAGTCCTCACCCACACTCTCCCGTTCCCACACTCACCACCGTCCTCACCCTCACTGTCCGGTTCCCGCACTCACCCCAGTCCTCATCCTCACTGTACATTTCCCACACCCACCCCAGACCTCAACCTCACTGTCCCGTTCCCACACACTCCCCCCACTCCTTACCCTCACTGTCCCGTTGCCACACCCTCACCCCAGTTCTCACCTCACTGTCGCGTTCCAACACAGTCTCCCCAGTCTTCACCCTCACTGTACCGTTCCCACACTCACCCCAGTCCTCACCCTCACTGTCCCGTTCCCACACTCTCACCCCAATCCTTACCCTCACTGTCCCGTTGCCACACCCTCACCCCAGTTCTCACCTCACTGTCGCGTTCCAACACAGTCTCCCCAGTCTTCACCCTCACCATCCCGTTCCCACACTCACTCCAGTCCTCACCCTCACCGTTCCGCTCCCACACCCCCACCCCAGTCCTCACCCTCACTGTCCCATTCTCACACACAAACGCTTGTCCTCACCCTTACTGTCTCGTTCCCACAATCACCCCAGTCCTCATCCTCACTGTCCCGTTCCCACACTCTCACCGCAGTCCTCACCATCACTGTCCAGTTCCCACACTCACGCCAGTCCTCACCCTCACCGTACTGTTTCCACACTCACAGCAGTCCTCACCATCACTCTCCCGTTCCCACACTCACGCCAGTCCTCACCCTCTCCGTCCCGTTCCCACACTCAACCCAGACCTCACCCTCACTGTCCCGTTCCCACACTCTCACCGCAGTCCTCACCCTCACTGTCCCGTTCCCACACTCAGCCCAGTCCTCACCCGCACTGTCCCGTTCCCACACTCACCCAGTCCTCACCCTCACCATCCCGTTCCCACACTCACTCCGGTCCTCACCCTCAGTATCCCGTTTGCACACTCACCCCACTCCTCACCCTGTCTCGATCCCACACTCACCGCAGTCCTCACCATCACTGTCCCGTTCTCACACTCACCCCATTCCCCACACTCACCCCAGTCTTCACCCTCACTGTCCCGTTCCCACGCCCAACCCAGACCTCACCCTCACTGTCTCATTCCCACACTCGCAACCAGTCCTCACCCTCACTGTCCCGTTCCCACACTCTCACCCCAGTCCTCACCCTCACTGTCCCGTTCCCACACTCACCCCAGTCCTCACCCTCACTGTCCCGTTCCCACACTCTCACCCCAGTCCTCACCCTCACCATCCCGTTCCCACACTCACACCAATCCTCACCCTCACTGTCACGTTCCCACACTCACCCCAGTCCTCACCCGCACTGTCCCGTTCCCACACTCACCCCAGTCCTCACCCGCACTGTCCCGTTCCCACACTCACCCCAGTCCTCACCCTCACCATCCCGTTCCCACACTCACTCCAGTCCTCACCCTCACCGTTCCGCTCCCACACCCCCACCCCAGTCCTCACCCTCACTGTCCCGTTCTCACACACAAACGCTTGTCCTCACCCTTACTGTCTCGTTCCCACAATCACCCCAGTCCTCATCCTCACTGTCCCGTTCCCACACTCTCACCGCAGTCCTCACCATCACTGTCCAGTTCCCACACTCACGCCAGTCCTCACCCTCACCGTACTGTTTCCACATTCACCCCAGTCCTCAACCTCACCATCCCGTTCTCACACTCACCACAGTCCTCACCCTCACTGTCCCGTTCCCACACCCTCACACCAGTTCTCATCTCACTGTCTCGTTCCAACACACTCTCCCCAGTCCTCACCCTCACTGTACCGTTCCCACACTCACCCCACTCCTCACCCTCACTGTCCCGTTCCCACACTCACCGCAGTCCTCAGCTTCACTGTCCCGATCCCACACTCACCCCAGTCCTCACCCTCACCGTCAAGTTCCCACACGCACCACATTCCTCACCCTCACTGTCCCGTTCCCACACTCACCGCAGTCCTCACCCGCACCATCCCGTTCCCACACTCACCACAGTCCTCACCCACACTGTCCGGTTCCCACACTCACCCCAGTCCTCACCCTCACTGTACCGTTCCCACACTCACCCCAGTCCTCACCCTCACTGTCCCGTTCCAACACACTCTCCCCAGTCCTCACCCTCACTGTACCGTTCCCACACTCACCCCACTCCTCACCCACACTGTCCCGTTCCCACACTCACCGCAGTCCTCACCATCACTGTCCCGTTATCACACTCACCCCAGTCCCCACCCTTACTGTCCCGATCCCACACACTCACCCCAGTCCTCACCCTCACTGTCCCGTTCCCACACTCATCCCAGTCCTCAGCCGCACTGTCACGTTCCCACACTCACCCCAGTTCTCACCCTCACCGTCCCGTTCCCACACTCACCCCAGCCCTCACCCTCATCGTCCCGTTCCCACACTCACCCCAGTCCTCACCCTCACTGTCCCGTTCCCACACTCAGCCCAGTCCTCACGCTCACTGTCCCGTTCCCACATTCACCCCAGTCCTCACCCTCAGAATCCCGTTCGCACACTCACCCCACTCCTCACCCTCACTGTCTCGTTCCCACACACACCGCAGTCCTCACCATCACTGTCCCGTTCTCACACTCACCCCATTCCGAACCCTCACTGTCCCGTTCCCACACACTCACCCCAGTCCTCACCCTCACCGTCCCGTTTCCACACTCATCCCAGTCCTCACCCGCACTGTCACGTTCCCACACTCACCCCAGTCCTCACCCTCGCTATCCCGTTCCCACCGTCAGCCCAGTCCTCACCCTCACTGTCCCTCTCCCACTCCCTCACCCCAGTCCTTACCCTCACTGTCCCGTTCTCACACACAAACACTTGTCCTCACCCTTACTGTCTCGTTCCCACACTCACCCCAGACCTCACCCTCACCGTCCCGTTCCCACACTCACCCCAGTCCTCACCCTCACCGTCCCGTTCCCACACCCTCACCCCAGTCCTCACCCTCACTGTCCCATTCTCACACACAAACCCTTGTCCTCACCCTTACTGTTTCGTTCCCACAATAACCCCAGTCGTCACACTGACTGTCCAGTTCCCACACTCACCCAACTCCTCACCCTCACTGTCCCGTTCCCACACTCACCCCAGTCATCACCCTCACTATCCCGTTCCCACAGTCACCCCAGTCCTCACCCTCACTGTCCCGTTCCTACACTCACCCCGTCCTCACCCTCACTGTCCTGTTCCCACACTCACCCCAGTCCTCACCGTCACGATCCCGTTCCTACACTCATCCCAGTCCACACCCGCACTGTCCCGTTCCCACACTCACACCAGTCCGCACCCTCACAGTCCCGTTTCCACACACAAACCCTTGTCCTCACCTTTACTGTTTCATTCCCACACTCACCCCAGTCCTCAAACTGACTGTCCCGTTCCCACACTCACCCCACTCGTCACCCTCACTGTACCCGTTCTCACACTCACCTCGTCCTCACCCTCACTGTCCCGTTCCCACACTCACCCCAGTCCTCACCCTCACTATCCCGTTTCCACACTCACCCCATTGCTCACGCTCACTGTCCCATTCCCACAATCACCCCAGTCCTCACCATCACTGTCCCGTTATCACACTCACCCCAGTCCCCACCCTCAATGTCCCGTTCCCACACACTCACCCCAGTCCTCACCATTAATGTCCCGTTCCCACACTCACCCCAGTCCTCACCCTCACTGTGTCGTTCCCACACTCGCAACCAGTCCTCACCCTCACTGTCCCGTTCCAACACACTCTCCCCAGTCCTCACCCTCACTGTCCCGTTCCCACACTCACCCCAGTCCTCACCCTCACTGTCCCGTTCCAACACACTCACCGCACTCCTCACCCTCACTGTCCCGTTCCCACACTCACCGCAGTCCTCACCTTCACTGTCCCGTTATCACACTCACCCCAGTCCTCACCCGCAATGTCATGTTCCCACACTCACCCCAGTTCTCACCCTCACCGTCCCGTGCCCACACTCACCCCAGCCCTCACCCTTACCGTCCCGTTCCCACACTCAGCCCAGTCCTCACGCTCACTGTCCCGTTCCCACATTCACCCCAGTCCTCACCCTCAGTATCCCGTTCGCACACTCACCCCACTCCTCACCCTCACTGTCTCGTTCCCACACTCACCGCAGTCCTCACCATCACTGTCCCGTTCCCATGCCCAACCCAGACCTCACCCTCACTGTCTCGTTCCCACACTCGCAACCAGTCCACACCCTCACAATCCCGTTCCCACACTCACTACATTCCTCACCCACACGGTCCCGTTCCCACACTCACCACCGTCCTCACCCTCACTGTCCCGTTCCCACACCCTCACCCCAGTTCTCAACTCACTGTCTCGTTCCAACACACTCTCCCCAGTCCTCACCCCCACTGTACCGTTCCCACACTCACCCCACTCCTAACCCTCACTGTCCCATTCCCACAATCACCGCAGTCCTCACCATCACTGTCCCGTTATCACACTCACCCAGGTCCCCACCCTTACTGTCCAATTCCCACACACTCACCCCAGTCCTCACCCTCGCTGTCCCGATCCCACACTCACCCCAGTCCTCACCCTCACTGTCCCGTTCCCAAACTCACCCCGTCCTCACCCTCACTGTCCTGTTCCCACACTCACCCCAGTCCTCACCCTCACTGTCCCGTTCCCACACTCATCCCAGTCCTCACCGGCACTGTCTCATTCCCACACTCGCAACCAGTCCTCACCCTCATTGTCCCGTTCCCACACTCTCACCCCAGTCCTCACCCTCACCATCCCGTTCCCACTCTCACCCCAATCCTCACCCTCACTGTCCCATTCCCACATTCACCCCAGTCCTCACCCTCACTGTCTCGTTCCCACACTCATGCCAGTCCTCAACCTCACCGTCCCGTTTCCACAATCACCCAAGTCCTCACCCTCACTGTCCCGTTCCCACACTCATCCCAGTCCTCACCCACACTGTCACGTTCCCACACTCATCCCAGTCCTCACCCGCACTGTCACGTTCCCACACTCACCCCAGTCCTCACCCTCGCTATCCCGTTCCCACAGTCAGCCCAGTCCTCACCCTCACTGTCCCGCTCCCACACCCTCACCCCAGTCCTTACCCTCACTGTCCCGTTCTCACACTCACCCCAGTCCTCACCCTCACCGTCCCGTTCCCACACCCTCACCCCAGTCCTCACCCTCACTGTCCCATTCTCACACACAAACCCTTGTCCTCACCCTTACTGTTTCGTTCCCACACTCACCCCAGTCCTCACACTGACTGTCCAGTTCCTACACTCACCCAACTCCTCACCCTCACTGTCCCGTTCCCACACTCACCCCAGTCATCACCCTCACTATCCCTTTCCCACAGTCACCCCAGTCCTCACCCTCACTGTCCCGTTCCTACACTCACCCCGTCCTCACCCTCACTGTCCCGTTCCCACACTCACCGCAGTCCTCACCATCACTGTCCCGTTATCACACTCACCCCAGTCCCCACCCTCAATGTCCCGTTCCCACACACTCACCCCAGTCCTCACCATCACTGTCCCGTTCCCACACTCACCCCAGTCCTCACCCTCACTGTGTCGTTCCCACACTCGCAACCAGTCCTCACCCTCACTGTCCCGTTCCAACACACTCTCCCCACTACTCACCCTCACTGTCCCGTTCCCACACTCACCCCAGTCCCCACCCTTACTGTCCCGTTCCCACAAACTCACCCCAGTCCTCACGCTCACTGTCCCGTTCCCACATTCACCCCAGTCCTCACCCTCAGTATCCCGTTCGCACACTCACCCCACTCCTCACCCTCACTGTCTCGTTCCCACACTCACCGCAGTCCTCACCATCACTGTCCCGTACTCACACTCACCCCATTCCCCACCCTCACTGTCCCGTTCCCACACACTCACCCCAGTTCTCACCCTCACTGTCCCGATCCCACGCCCAACCCAGACCTCAACCTCACTGTCTCGTTCCCACACTCGCAACCAGTCCTCACCCTCACTGTCCCGTTCCCACACTCTCACCCCAGTCCTCACCCTCACCATCCCGTTCCCACACTCACCCCAATCCTCACCCTCACTGTCCCGTTCCCACACTCACCCCAGTCCTCATCCTCACTGTCCCGTTCCCACACTCACCCCAGTCCTCACCCTCACTGACCCGTTCCCACACTCACCACGTTCTCACCCTTACTGTCCTGTTCCCACACTCACCCCACTCCTCACCCTCACTATCCCGTTCCCACACTCATCCCAGTCCTCACCAGCACTGTCACGTTCCCACACTCACCCCAGTCCTCACCCTCACAGTCCCGTTCCCACACTCACCCCACTCCTCACCGTCACTATCCCGTTCCCACACTCATCCCAGTCCTCACCCTCACTGTCTCGTTCCCACACTCACCGCCGTCCTCACCATCACTGTCCCGTTCTCACACTCACCCCATTCCCCACCCTCACTGTCCCGTTCCCACACACTCACCCCAGTCCTCACCCTCACCGTCCCGTTCCCACGCCCAACCCAGACATCACCCTCACCATCCCGTTCCCACACTCACCCCAATCCTCACCCTCACTGTCCCGTTCCCACACTCACCCCAGTCCTCACGCGCACTGTCCCGTTCCCACACTCACCCCAGTCCTCACCCTCACCGTCCCGTTCCCACACTCACCCCAGTCCTCACCCTCACTGTCCCGTTCCCACACTCACCCCAGTCCTTACCCTCACTGTCCCGTTCCCACACTAACACCAGTCCTCATCCTCACTGTCCCTTTCCCACACTCCCGCCACTCCTCACGCTCACTGTACCGTTCCCACACTCAACCTGGACCTCACCCTCACTGTCCCGTTCCCACACTCTCACCGCAGTCCTCACCCTCACTGTCCCGTTCCCACATTCACCCCAGTCCTCACCCTCACCATCCCGTTCTCACACTCACCACAGTCCTCACCCACACTGTCCAATTCCCACACTCACCACCGTCCTCACCCTTACTGTCCGGTTCCCGCACTCACCCCAGTCCTCATCCTCACTGTACATTTCCCACACTCACCACCGTCCTCAATCTCACCGTCCCGTTTCCACACTCACCCAAGTTCTCACCCTCACTGTCCTGTTCTCACACACACCCCGTCCTGACCCTCACTGTCCAGTTCCCACACTCTCACAGCAGTCCTCACCATCACTCTCCCGTTCCCACACTCACGCCAGTCCTCACCCTCTCCGACCCGTTCCCACACTCAACCCAGACCTCACCCTCACTGTCCCGTTCCCACACTCACCCCAGTCCTCACCCTCACTGTGTCGTTCCCACACTCGCAACCAGTCCTCACCCTCACTGTCCCGTTCCAACACACTCTCCCCACTACTCACCCTCACTGTCCCGTTCCCACACTCACCCCAGTCCCCACCCTTACTGTCCCGTTCCCTCAAACTCACCCCAGTCCTCACCCTCACTGTCCCGTTCCCACACTCACCCCAGTTCTCACCCTCACCGTCCCGTTCCCACACTCACCCCAGCCCTGACCCTCACCGTCCCGTTCCCACACTCAGCCCAGTCCTCACGCTCACTGTCCCGTTCCCACATTCACCCCAGTCCTCACCCTCAGTATCCCGTTCGCACACTCACCCCACTCCTCACCCTCACTGTCTCGTTCCCACACTCACCGCAGTCCTCACCATCACTGTCCCGTACTCACACTCACCCCATTCCCCACCCTCACTGTCCCGTTCCCACACACTCACCCCAGTTCTCACCCTCACTGTCCCGATCCCACGCCCAACCCAGACCTCAACCTCACTGTCTCGTTCCCACACTCGCAACCAGTCCTCACCCTCACTGTCCCGTTCCCACACTCTCACCCCAGTCCTCACCCTCACCATCCCGTTCCCACACTCACCCCAATCCTCACCCTCACTGTCCCGTTCCCACACTCACCCCAGTCCTCATCCTCACTGTCCCGTTCCCACGCTCACCCCAGTCCTCACCCTCACTGACCCGTTCCCACACTCACCACGTTCTCACCCTTACTGTCCTGTTCCCACACTCACCCCACTCCTCACCCTCACTATCCCGTTCCCACACTCATCCCAGTCCTCACCAGCACTGTCACGTTCCCACACTCACCCCAGTCCTCACCCTCACAGTCCCGTTCCCACACTCACCCCACTCCTCACCGTCACTATCCCGTTCCCACACTCATCCCAGTCCTCACCCTCACTGTCTCGTTCCCACACTCACCGCCGTCCTCACCATCACTGTCCCGTTCTCACACTCACCCCATTCCCCACCCTCACTGTCCCGTTCCCACACACTCACCCCAGTCCTCACCCTCACCGTCCCGTTCCCACGCCCAACCCAGACATCACCCTCACCATCCCGTTCCCACACTCACCCCAATCCTCACCCTCACTGTCCCGTTCCCACACTCACTCCAGTCCTCACGCGCACTGTCCCGTTCCCACACTCACCCCAGTCCTCACCCTCACCGTCCCGTTCCCACACTCACCCCAGTCCTCACCCTCACTGTCCCGTTCCCACACTCACCCCAGTCCTTACCCTCACTGTCCCGTTCCCACACTAACACCAGTCCACATCCTCACTGTCCCTTTCCCACACTCCCGCCACTCCTCACGCTCACTGTACCGTTCCCACACTCAACCTGGACCTCACCCTCACTGTCCCGTTCCCACACTCTCACCGCAGTCCTCACCCTCACTGTCCCGTTCCCACATTCACCCCAGTCCTCACCCTCACCATCCCGTTCTCACACTCACCACAGTCCTCACCCACACTGTCCAATTCCCACACTCACCACCGTCCTCACCCTTACTGTCCGGTTCCCGCACTCACCCCAGTCCTCATCCTCACTGTACATTTCCCACACTCACCACCGTCCTCAATCTCACCGTCCCGTTTCCACACTCACCCAAGTTCTCACCCTCACTGTCCTGTTCTCACACACACCCCGTCCTGACCCTCACTGTCCAGTTCCCACACTCTCACAGCAGTCCTCACCATCACTCTCCCGTTCCCACACTCACGCCAGTCCTCACCCTCTCCGACCCGTTCCCACACTCAACCCAGACCTCACCCTCACTGTTCCGTACCCACACTCTCACCGCAGTCCTCACCCTCACTGTCCCGTTCCCACACTCAGCCCAGTCCTCATGCTCACTGTCCCGTTCCCACATTCACCCAAGTCCTCACCCTCAGTATCCCGTTTGCACACTCACCCCACTCCTCACCCTGTCTCGATCCCACACTCACCGCAGTCCTCACCATCACTGTCCCGTTCTCACACTCACCCCATTCCCCACACTCACCCCAGTCTTCACCTTCACTGTCCCGTTCCCACGCCCAACCCAGACCTCACCCTCACTGTCTCATTCCCACACTCGCAACCAGTCCTCACCCTCACTGTCCCGTTCCCACACTCTCACCCCAGTCCTCACCCTCACTGTCCCGTTCCCACACTCACCCCAGTCCTCACCCTCACTGTCCCGTTCCCACACTCTCACCCCAGTCCTCACCCTCACCATCCCGTTCCCACACTCACACCAATCCTCACCCTCACTGTCACGTTCCCACACTCACCCCAGTCCTCACCCGCACTGTCCCGTTCCCACACTCACCCCAGTCCTCACCCTCACCATCCCGTTCCCACACTCACTCCAGTCCTCACCCTCACCGTTCCGCTCCCACACCCCCACCCCAGTCCTCACCCTCACTGTCCCGTTCTCACACACAAACGCTTGTCCTCACCCTTACTGTCTCGTTCCCACAATCACCCCAGTCCTCATCCTCACTGTCCCGTTCCCACACTCTCACCGCAGTCCTCACCATCACTGTCCAGTTCCCACACTCACGCCAGTCCTCACCCTCACCGTACTGTTTCCACATTCACCCCAGTCCTCAACCTCACCATCCCGTTCTCACACTCACCACAGTCCTCACCCTCACTGTCCCGTTCCCACACCCTCACCCCAGTTCTCATCTCACTGTCTCGTTCCAACACACTCTCCCCAGTCCTCACCCTCACTGTCCCGATCCCACACTCACCCCAGTCCTCACCCTCACCGTCAAGTTCCCACACGCACCACATTCCTCACCCTCACTGTCCCGTTCCCACACTCACCGCAGTCCTCACCCGCACCATCCCGTTCCCACACTCACCACAGTCCTCACCCACACTGTCCCGTTCCCACACTCAGCCCAGTCCTCACGCTCACTGTCCCGTTCCCACATGCACCCCAGTCCTCACCCTCACCATCCCGTTCTCACACTCACCACAGTCCTCACCCACACTGTCCGGTTCCCACACTCACCCCAGTCCTCACCCTCACTGTCCCGTTCCAACACACTCTCCCCAGTCCTCACCCTCACTGTACCGTTCCCACACTCACCCCACTCCTCACCCACACTGTCCCGTTCCCACACTCACCGCAGTCCTCACCATCACTGTCCCGTTATCACACTCACCCCAGTCCCCACCCTTACTGTCCCGATCCCACACACTCACCCCAGTCCTCACCCTCACTGTCCCGTTCCCACACTCATCCCAGTCCTCAGCCGCACTGTCACGTTCCCACACTCACCTCAGTTCTCACCCTCACCGTCCCGTTCCCACACTCACCCCAGCCCTCACCCTCATCGTCCCGTTCCCACACTCACCCCAGTCCTCACCCTCACTGTCCCGTTCCCACACTCAGCCCAGTCCTCACGCTCACTGTCCCGTTCCCACATTCACCCCAGTCCTCACCCTCAGAATCCCGTTCGCACACTCACCCCACTCCTCACCCTCACTGTCTCGTTCCCACACTCACCGCAGTCCTCACCATCACTGTCCCGTACTCACACTCACCCCATTCCCCACCCTCACTGTCCCGTTCCCACACACTCACCCCAGTTCTCATCTCACTGTCTCGTTCCAACACACTCTCCCCAGTCCTCACCCTCACTGTACCGTTCCCACACTCACCCCACTCCTCACCCTCACTGTCCCGTTCCCACACTCACCGCAGTCCTCAGCTTCACTGTCCCGATCCCACACTCACCTCAGTCCTCACCCTCACCGTCAAGTTCCCACACGCACCACATTCCTCACCCTCACTGGCCCGTTCCCACACTCACCGCAGTCCTCACCCGCACCATCCCGTTCCCACACTCACCACAGTCCTCACCCACACTGTCCCGTTCCCACACTCAGCCCAGTCCTCACGCTCACTGTCCCGTTCCCACATGCACCCCAGTCCTCACCCTCACCATCCCGTTCTCACACTCACCACAGTCCTCACCCACACTGTCCGGTTCCCACACTCACCCCAGTCCTCACCCTCACTGTACCGTTCCCACACTCACCCCAGTCCTCACCCTCACTGTCCCGTTCCAACACACTCTCCCCAGTCCTCACACTCACTGTACCGTTCCCACACTCACCCCACTCCTCACCCACACTGTCCCGTTCCCACACTCACCGCAGTCCTCACCATCACTGTCCCGTTATCACACTCACCCCAGTCCCCACCCTTACTGTCCTGATCCCACACACTCACCCCAGTCCTCACCCTCACTGTCCCGTTCCCACACTCATCCCAGTCCTCAGCCGCACTGTCACGTTCCCACACTCACCCCAGTTCTCACCCTCACCGTCCCATTCCCACACTCACCCCAGCCCTCACCCTCATCGTCCCGTTCCCACACTCAGCCCAGTCCTCACGCTCACTGTCCCGTTCCCACATTCACCCCAGTCCTCACCCTCAGAATCCCGTTCGCACACTCACCCCACTCCTCACCCTCACTGTCTCGTTCCCACACTTACCACAGTCCTCACCATCACTGTCCCGTACTCACACTCACCCCATTCCCCACCCTCACTGTCCCGTTCCCACACACTCACCCCAGTTCTCATCTCACTGTCTCGTTCCAACACACTCTCCCCAGTCCTCACCCTCACTGTACCGTTCCCACACTCACCCCACTCCTCACCCTCACTGTCCCGTTCCCACACTCACCGCAGTCATCACCATCACTGTCCCGTTCTCACACTCACCCCATTCCCCACCCTCACTGTCCCGTTCCCACACACTCACCCCAGTCCTCACCCTCACCGTCCCGTTCCCACGCCCAACCCAGACATCACCCTCACCATCCCGTTCCCACACTCACCCCAATCCTCACCCTCACTGTCCCGTTCCCACACTCACCCCAGTCCTCACGCGCACTGTCCCGTTCCCACACTCACCCCAGTCCTCACCCTCACTGTCCCGTTCCCACACTCACCCCAGTCCTTACCCTCACTGTCCCGTTCCCACACTAACACCAGTCCTCATCCTCACTGTCCCTTTCCCACACTCCCGCCACTCCTCACGCTCACTGTACCGTTCCCACACTCAACCTGGACCTCACCCTCACTGTCCCGTTCCCACACTCTCACCGCAGTCCTCACCCTCACTGTCCCGTTCCCACATTCACCCCAGTCCTCACCCTCACCATCCCGTTCTCACACTCACCACAGTCCTCACCCACACTGTCCAATTCCCACACTCACCACCGTCCTCACCCTTACTGTCCGGTTCCCGCACTCACCCCAGTCCTCATCCTCACTGTACATTTCCCACACTCACCACCGTCCTCAATCTCACCGTCCCGTTTCCACACTCACCCAAGTTCTCACCCTCACTGTCCTGTTCTCACACACACCCCGTCCTGACCCTCACTGTCCAGTTCCCACACTCTCACATCAGTCCTCACCATCACTCTCCCGTTCCCACACTCACGCCAGTCCTCACCCTCTCCGTCCCGTTCCCACACTCAACCCAGACCTCACCCTCACTGTACCGTTCCCACACTCACCCCACTCCTCACCCTCACTGTCCCGTTCCCATACTCACCGCAGTCATCACCATCACTGTCCCGTTATCACACTCACCCCAGTCCCCACCCTTACTGTCCCGTTCCCATACACTCACCCCAGTCCTCACCCGCACTGTCCCGTTCCCACACTCACCCCAGTCCTCACCCTCACCATCCCGTTCCCACACTCACTCCAGTCCTCACCCTCACCGTTCCGCTCCCACACCCCCACCCCAGTCCTCACCCTCACTGTCCCGTTCTCACACACAAACGCTTGTCCTCACCCTTACTGTCTCGTTCCCACAATCACCCCAGTCCTCATCCTCACTGTCCCGTTCCCACACTCTCACCGCAGTCCTCACCATCACTGTCCAGTTCCCACACTCACGCCAGTCCCTCACCCTCACCGTACTGTTTCCACATTCACCCCAGTCCACAACCTCACCATCCCGTTCTCACACTCACCACAGTCCTCACCCTCACTGTCCCGTTCCCACACCCTCACCCCAGTTCTCATCTCACTGTCTCGTTCCAACACACTCTCCCCAGTCCTCACCCTCACTGTACCGTTCCCACACTCACCCCACTCCTCACCCTCACTGTCCCGTTCCCACACTCACCGCAGTCCTCAGCTTCACTGTCCCGATCCCACACTCACCCCAGTCCTCACCCTCACCGTCAAGTTCCCACACGCACCACATTCCTCACCCTCACTGTCCCGTTCTCACACTCACCGCAGTCCTCACCATCACTGTCCCGTACTCACACTCACCCCATTCCCCACCCTCACTGTCCCGTTCCCACACACTCACCCCAGTTCTCATCTCACTGTCTCGTTCCCACACTCAGCCCAGTCCTCACGCTCACTGTCCCGTTCCCACATGCACCCCAGTCCTCACCCTCACCATCCCGTTCTCACACTCACCACAGTCCTCACCCACACTGTCCGGTTCCCACACTCACCCCAGTCCTCACCCTCACTGTACCGTTCCCACACTCACCCCAGTCCTCACCCTCACTGTCCCGTTCCAACACACTCTCCCCAGTCCTCACACTCACTGTACCGTTCCCACACTCACCCCACTCCTCACCCACACTGTCCCGTTCCCACACTCACCGCAGTCCTCACCATCACTGTCCCGTTATCACACTCACCCCAGTCCCCACCCTTACTGTCCCGATCCCACACACTCACCCCAGTCCTCACCCTCACTGTCCCGTTCCCACACTCATCCCAGTCCTCAGCCGCACTGTCACGTTCCCACACTCACCCCAGTTCTCACCCTCACCGTCCCGTTCCCACACTCACCCCAGCCCTCACCCTCATCTTCCCGTTCCCACACTCAGCCCAGTCCTCACGCTCACTGTCCCGTTCCCACATTCACCCCAGTCCTCACCCTCAGAATCCCGTTCGCACACTCACCCCACTCCTCACCCTCACTGTCTCGTTCCCACACTTACCGCAGTCCTCACCATCACTGTCCCGTACTCACACTCACCCCATTCCCCACCCTCACTGTCCCGTTCCCACACACTCACCCCAGTTCTCATCTCACTGTCTCGTTCCAACACACTCTCCCCAGTCCTCACCCTCACTGTACCGTTCCCACACTCACCCCACTCCTCACCCTCACTGTCCCGTTCCCACACTCACCGCAGTCATCACCATCACTGTCCCGTTATCACACTCACCCCAGTCCCCACCCTTACTGTCCCGTTCCCATACACTCACCCCAGTCCTCACCCGCACTGTCCCGTTCCCACACTCACCCCAGTCCTCACCCTCACCATCCCGTTCCCACACTCACTCCAGTCCTCACCCTCACCGTTCCGCTCCCACACCCCCACCCCAGTCCTCACCCTCACTGTCCCGTTCTCATACACAAACGCTTGTCCTCACCCTTACTGTCTCGTTCCCACAATCACCCCAGTCCTCATCCTCACTGTCCCGTTCCCACACTCACCCCACTCCTCACCCTCACTGTCCCGTTCCCACACTCACCGCAGTCCTCAGCTTCACTGTCCCGATCCCACACTCACCTCAGTCCTCACCCTCACCGTCAAGTTCCCACACGCACCACATTCCTCACCCTCACTGTCCCGTTCCCACACTCACCGCAGTCCTCACCCGCACCATCCCGTTCCCACACTCACCACAGTCCTCACCCACACTGTCCCGTTCCCACACTCAGCCCAGTCCTCACGCTCACTGTCCCGTTCCCACATGCACCCCAGTCCTCACCCTCACCATCCCGTTCTCACACTCACCACAGTCCTCACCCACACTGTCCGGTTCCCACACTCACCCCAGTCCTCACCCTCACTGTACCGTTCCCACACTCACCCCAGTCCTCACCCTCACTGTCCCGTTCCAACACACTCTCCCCAGTCCTCACACTCACTGTACCGTTCCCACACTCACCCCACTCCTCACCCACACTGTCCCGTTCCCACACTCACCGCAGTCCTCACCATCACTGTCCCGTTATCACACTCACCCCAGTCCCCACCCTTACTGTCCCGATCCCACACACTCACCCCAGTCCTCACCCTCACTGTCCCGTTCCCACACTCATCCCAGTCCTCAGCCGCACTGTCACGTTCCCACACTCACCCCAGTCCTCACGCTCACTGTCCCGTTCCCACATTCACCCCAGTCCTCACCCTCAGAATCCCGTTCGCACACTCACCCCACTCCTCACCCTCACTGTCTCGTTCCCACACTTACCGCAGTCCTCACCATCACTGTCCCGTACTCACACTCACCCCATTCCCCACCCTCACTGTCCCGTTCCCACACACTCACCCCAGTTCTCATCTCACTGTCTCGTTCCAACACACTCTCCCCAGTCCTCACCCTCACTGTACCGTTCCCACACTCACCCCACTCCTCACCCTCACTGTCCCGTTCCCACACTCACCGCAGTCATCACCATCACTGTCCCGTTATCACACTCACCCCAGTCCCCACCCTTACTGTCCCGTTCCCATACACTCACCCCAGTCCTCACCCTCACTGTCCCGATCGCACACTCACCCCAGTCCTCACCCTCACAGTCCCGTTCGCACACTCACCCCACTGCTCACCCTCAGAGTCTCGTTCCCGCACACACCCCAGTCCTCACCATCACTGTCCCATTCTCACACTCACCCCATTCCCCACCCTCACTGTCCCGTTCCCACACACTCACCCCAGTCCTCACCCTCACTGTCCCGTTCCCACACTCTCATCCCAGTCCTCACCCTCACCATCCCGTTCCCACACTCACCCCACTCCTCACCCTCACTGTCCCGTTCCCACACTCACTGCAGTCATCACCATCACTGTCCCGTTATCACACTCACCCCAGTCCCCACCCTTACTGTCCCGTTCTCACACACTCACCCCAGTCGTCACCCTCACTGTCCCGTTCCCACGCCCAACCCAGACCTCACCCTCACTGTCTCGTTCCCACACTCGCAACCAGTCCTCACCCTCACTGTCCCGTTCACACACTCTCATCCCAGTCCTCACCCTCACCATCCCGTTCCCACACTCACCCCAATCCTCACCCTCACTGTCCCGTTCCCACACTCACCCCAGTCCTCACCCTCACTGTCCCGTTCCCACACTCATGCCAGTCCTCAACCTCGCCGTCCCGTTTCCACACTCACCCAAGTCCTCACCCTCACTATCCCGTTCTCACACTCACCCCGTCCTCACCCTCACTGTCCCGTTCCCACACTCACCCCAGTCCTCACCCTCACTGTCCCATTCCCACACTCACCTCGTTCTCACCCTTACTGTCCTGTTCCCATACTCACCCCACTCCTCACCGTCACTATCCCGTTCCCACACTCATCCAAGCCCTCACCAGCACTGTCCCGTTCCCACACTCACCCCAGTCCTCACCCTCACCGTCCCATTCCCACACTCACTCCAGTCCTCACCCTCACCGTCCCGCTCCCACACCCTCACCCCAGTCCTCACCCTCACTGTCCCGTTCTCACACACAAACACTTGTCCTCACCCTTACCGTCTCGTTCCCACACTCACCCCAGTCCTCACCCTCACTGTCCCGTTCCCACACTCACCCCAGTCCTCACCCTCACTGTCCCGTTCCCACACTCACACCAGTCCTCATCCTCAATGTGTCTTTCCCACACTCCCCCCACTCCTCACCCTAACTGTCCCGTTCCCACACTCAACCTAGACCTCACCCTCACTGTCCCGTTCCCACACTCTCACCGCAGTCCTCACCATCACTGTCCCGTTCCCACACTCACGCCAGCCCTCACCCTCACCGTCCCGTTTCCACACGCACCCCAGTCCTCACCCTCACTGTCCCGTTCCCACATTCACGCCAGTCCTCACCCTCACCATCCCGTTTCCACACGCACCCCAGTCCTCACCCTCACTGTCCCGTTCCCACATTCACCCCAGTCCTCACCCTCACCATCCCGTTCTCACACTCACCACAGTCCTCACCCACACTCTCCCGTTCCCACACTCACCACCGTCCTCACCCTCACTGTCCGGTTCCCGCACTCACCCCAGTCCTCATCCTCACTGTACATTTCCCACACCCACCCCAGACCTCAACCTCACTGTCCCGTTCCCACACACTCTCCCCAGTCCTTACCCTCACTGTCCCGTTGCCACACCCTCACCCCAGTTCTCACCTCACTGTCGCGTTCCAACACAGTCTCCCCAGTCTTCACCCTCACTGTACCGTTCCCACACTCACCCCAGTCCTCACCCTCACTGTCCCGTTCCCACACTCTCACCCCAATCCTTACCCTCACTGTCCCGTTGCCACACCCTCACCCCAGTTCTCACCTCACTGTCGCGTTCCAACACAGTCTCCCCAGTCTTCACCCTCACCATCCCGTTCCCACACTCACCCCAATCCTCACCCTCACTGTCCCGTTCCGACACTCACCACAGTCCTCACCCTCACTGTCCCGTTCCCACACTCAACCCAGTCCTCATCCTCACTGTCCCTTTCCCACACTCACCCCAGTCCTCAACATCACTGTCCCGTTCCCACACTGATCACCGTCCTCACCCTCACTGTCCGGTTCCAGCACTCACCCCAGTCTTTATCCTCACGGTACCGTTCCCACACTCACCACAGTCCTCACCCTCACTATCCCGTTCACACACTCATCCCAGTCCTCAATCTCACCGTCCCGTTTCCACACTCACCCAAGTTCTCACCCTCACTGTCCCGTTCTCACACACTCTCCCCAGTCCTTACCCTCACTGTCCCGTTCCCACACCCTCACCCCAGTTCTCACCTTACTGTCGCGTTCGAACACACTCTCCCCAGTCCTCACCCTCACTGTCCCGTTCCCACACTCACCGCACTCCTAACCCTCACTGTCCCATTCCCACAATCACCCCAGTGCTCACCCTCACTATCCCGTTCCCACACTCACCAGACTGCTCACATTCACTGTCCCATTCCCACACTCACCGCAGTCCTCACCCTCACTGTCCCGTTATCACACTCACCCCAGTCCCCACCCTTACTGTCCAATTCCCACACACTCACCCCAGTCCTCACCCTTACTGTCCCGATCCCACACACTCACCCCAGTCCTCAGCCTCACTGTCCCGTTCCCACACGCATCCCAGTCCTCAGCCGCACTGTCACGTTCCCACACTCACCCCAGTTCTCACCCTCACCGTCCCGTTCCCACACTCACCCCAGCCCTCACCCTCATCGTCCCGTTCCCACACTCACCCCAGTCCTCACCCTCACTGTCCCGTTCCCACACTCAGCCCAGTCCTCACGCTCACTGTCCCGTTCCCACATTCACCCCAGTCCTCACCCTCAGAATCCCGTTCGCACACTCACCCCACTCCTCACCCTCACTGTCTCGTTCCCACACTCACCGCAGTCCTCACCATCACTGTCCCGTACTCACACTCACCCCATTCCCCACCCTCACTGTCCCGTTCCCACACACTCACCCCAGTTCTCATCTCACTGTCTCGTTCCAACACACTCTCCCCAGTCCTCACCCTCACTGTCCCGTTCCCACACTCACCGCAGTCATCACCATCACTGTCCCGTTATCACACTCACCCCAGTCCCCACCCTTACTGTCCCGTTCCCATACACTCACCCCAGTCCTCACCCTCACTGTCCCGATCGCACACTCACCCCAGTCCTCACCCTCACAGTCCCGTTCGCACACTCACCCCACTGCTCACCCTCAGAGTCTCGTTCCCGCACACACCCCAGTCCTCACCATCACTGTCCCATTCTCACACTCACCCCATTCCCCACCCTCACTGTCCCGTTCCCACACACTCACCCCAGTCCTCACCCTCACTGTCCCGTTCCCACACTCTCATCCCAGTCCTCACCCTCACCATCCCGTTCCCACACTCACCCCACTCCTCACCCTCACTGTCCCGTTCCCACACTCACTGCAGTCATCACCATCACTGTCCCGTTATCACACTCACCCCAGTCCCCACCCTTACTGTCCCGTTCCCACACACTCACCCCAGTCCTCACCCTCACTGTCCCGTTCCCACGCCCAACCCAGACCTCACCCTCACTGTCTCGTTCCCACACTCGCAACCAGTCCTCACCCTCACTGTCCCGTTCACACACTCTCATCCCAGTCCTCACCCTCACCATCCCATTCCCACACTCATGCCAGTCCTCAACCTCACCGTCCCGTTTCCACACTCACCCAAGTCCTCACCCTCACTATCCCGTTCTCACACTCACCCCGTCCTCACCCTCACTGCCCGTTCCCACACTCACCCCAGTCCTCACCCTCACTATCCCATTCCGACAGTCTGCCCAGTCCTCACCCTCACTGTCCCATTCCCACACTCACCTCGTTCTCACCCTTACTGTCCTGTTCCCATACTCACCCCACTCCTCACCGTCACTATGCCGTTCCCACACTCATCCAAGCCCTCACCAGCACTGACCCGTTCCCACACTCACCCCAGTCCTCACCCTCACCGTCCCGTTCCCACACTCACTCCAGTCCTCACCCTCACCGTCCCGCTCCCACACCCTCACCCCAGTCCTCACCCTCACTGTCCCGTTCTCACACACAAACACTTGTCCTCACCCTTACCGTCTCGTTCCCACACTCACCCCAGTCCTCACCCTCACTGTCCCGTTCCCACACTCACCCCAGTCCTCACCCTCACTGTCCCGTTCCCACACCCAGCACGGTCCTTACCCTCACTGTCCCGTTCCCACACTCACACCAGTCCTCATCCTCAATGTGTCTTTCCCACACTCCCCCCACTCCTCACCCTAACTGTCCCGTTCCTACACTCAACCTAGACCTCACCCTCACTGTCCCGTTCCCACACTCTCACCGCAGTCCTCACCATCACTGTCCCGTTCCCACACTCACGCCAGCCCTCACCCTCACCGTCCCGTTTCCACACGCACCCCAGTCCTCACCCTCACTGTCCCGTTCCCACATTCACGCCAGTCCTCACCCTCACCATCCCGTTTCCACACGCACCCCAGTCCTCACCCTCACTGTCCCGTTCCCACATTCACCCCAGTCCTCACCCTCACCATCCCGTTCTCACACTCACCACAGTCCTCACCCACACTCTCCCGTTCCCACACTCACCACCGTCCTCACCCTCACTGTCCGGTTCCCGCACTCACCCCAGTCCTCATCCTCACTGTACATTTCCCACACCCACCCCAGACCTCAACCTCACTGTCCCGTTCCCACACACTCCCCCCACTCCTTACCCTCACTGTCCCGTTCCCACACACTCTCCCCAGTCCTTACCCTCACTGTCCCGTTGCCACACCCTCACCCCAGTCCTCAACATCACTGTCCCGTTCCCACACTCACCACAGTCCTCACCCTCACTATCCCGTTCACACACTCATCCCAGTCCTAAATCTCACCGTCCCGTTTCCACACTCACCCAAGTTCTCACCCTCACTGTCCCGTTCTCACACACTCTCCCCAGTCCTTACCCTCACTGTCCCGTTCCCACACCCTCACCCCAGTTCTCACCTTACTGTCGCGTTCGAACACACTCTCCCCAGTCCTCACCCTCACTGTCCCGTTCCCACACTCACCGCACTCCTAACCCTCACTGTCCCATTCCCACAATCACCCCAGTGCTCACCCTCACTATCCCGTTCCCACACTCACCAGACTGCTCACATTCACTGTCCCATTCCCACACTCACCGCAGTCCTCACCCTCACTGTCCCGTTATCACTCACACCCCAGTCCCCACCCGTACTGTCCAATTCCCACACACTCACCCCAGTCCTCACCCTCACTGTCCCGATCCCACACTCACCCCAGTCCTCAGCCTCACTGTCCCGTTCCCACACTCACCCCAGTCCTCACCCTCAGTGTCCCGTTCCCACACTTATCCCAGTCCTCACCCGCAGTGTCACGTTCCCACACTCACCCCAGTTCTCACCCTCACTGTCCCGTTCCCACATTCACCCCAGTCCTCACCCTCAGTATCCCGTTCGCACACTCACCCCACTCCTCTCCCTCACTGTCTCGTTCCCACACTCACCGCAGTCCTCACCATCACTGTCCCGTTCTCACACTCACCCCATTCCCCACCCTCACTGTCCCGTTCACACACACTCACCCCAGTCCTCACCCTCACTGTCCCGTTCCCACACTCACCCCAATCCTCACCCTCACTGTCCCGTTCCCACACTGATGCCAGTCCTCAACCTCTCCGTCCCGTTTCCACACTCACCCAAGTCCTCACCCTCACTGTCCCGTTCCCACACTCACCCCAGTCCTCACCCTCGCTATCCCGTTCCCACAGTCAGCCCAGTCCTCACCCTCACTGTCCTGTTCCCACACTCACCCCAGTCCTCACCGTCACTATCCCGTTCCCACACTCACTCCAGTCCTCACCCTCACTGTCCCGCTCCCACACCCTCACCCCAGTCCTTACCCTCACTGTCCCGTTCTCACACTCACCCCAGTCCTCACCCTCACTGTCCAGTTCCCACACTCAGCACGGTCCTTACCCTCACTGTCCCGTTCCCACACTCAGCCCAGTCCTCATCCTCACTGTCCCTTTCCCACACTCACCCCACTCCTCACCCTCACTATCCCGTTCCCACACTCAACCTGGACCTCACCCTCACTGTCCCGTTCCCACACTCTCACCGCAGTCCTCACCCTCACCGTCCCGTTCCAACAGGCACCCCATTCCTCACCCTCACCGTCCCGTTCCCACACTCACCCCAATCCTCACCCGCACCATCCCGTTCCCACACACAACACAGTCCTCACCCACACTGTCCCATTCCCACACTCACCCCGGTCCTCACCCTCACTGTCCGGTCCTCACCCTCACTGTCCGGTTCCCACACTCACCCCAGTCCTCACCCTCACTGTACCGTTCCCACACTCACCCCAGTCCTCACCCTCACTGTCCCGTTCCCACACACTCTCCCCAGTCCTTACCCTCACTGTCCCATTCCCACACCCTCACCCCAGTTCTCATCTCACTGTCTCGTTCCAACACACTCTCCCCAGTCCTCACCCTCACTGTACCGTTCCCACACTCACCGCAGTCCTCACCATCACTGTCCCGTTATCACACTCATCCCAGTCCCCACCCTTACTGTCCCGTTCCCACACACTCACCCCAGTCCACACCCTCACTGTCCTGATCCCACACTAACCCCAGTCCTCATTCTCACTGTCCCTTTCCCACACTCACCCCAGTCCTCACCCTCACTGTACCGTTCCCACGCCCAACCCAGACATCACCCTCACTGTCTCGTGCCCTCACTCACCCCAGTCCTCACCCTCACCGTCCTGTTTCCACACTCTCACCGCAGTCCTCACCATCACTGTCCCGTTCTCACACTCACCCCATTCCCCACACTCACCCCAGTCCTCACCCTCACTGTCCCGTTCCCACGCCCAACCCAGACCTCACCCTCACTGTCTCATTCCCACACTCGCAACCAGTCCTCACCCTCACTGTCCCGTTCCCACACTCTCACCCCAGTCCTCACCCTCACCATCCCGTTCCCACACTCACACCAATCCTCACCTTCACTGTCACGTTCCCACACTCACCCCAGTCCTCACCCGCACTGTCCCGTTCCCACACTCACCGCAGTCCTCACCCTCGCTATCCCGTTCCCACAGTCAGCCCAGTCCTCACCCTCACTGTCCTGTTCCCACACTCACCCCAGTCCTCACCGTCACTATCCCCTTCCCACACTCATCCCAGTCCTCACCCTCACCATCCTGTTCCCACACTTACTCCAGTCCTCACCCTCACTGTCCCGCTCCCACACCCTCACCCCAGTCCTTACCCTCACTGTCCCGTTCTCACACTCACCCCAGTCCTCACCCTCACTGTCCAGTTCCCACACTCAGCACGGTCCTTACCCTCACTGTCCCGTTCCCACACTCAGCCCAGTCCTCATCCTCACTGTCCCTTTCCCACACTCCCCCCACTCCTTACCCTCACTGTCCCGTTGCCACACCCTCACCCCAGTTCTCACCTCACTGTCGCGTTCCAACACAGTCTCCCCAGTCTTCACCCTCACTGTACCGTTCCCACACTCACACCAGTCCTAATCCTCACTGTCCCTTTCCCACACTCCCCCAACTCCTTACCCTCACTGTCCCGTTGCCACACCCTCACCCCAGTTCTCACCTCACTGTCGCGTTCCAACACAGTCTCCCCAGTCTTCACCCTCACTGTACCGTTCCCACACTCACCCCAGTCCTCACCCTCACCATCCCGTTCCCACACTCACCGCAATCCTCACCCTCACTGTCCCGTTCCGACACTCACCACAGTCCTCACCCTCACTGTCCCGTTCCCACACTCAACCCAGTCCTCAACATCACTGTCCCGTTCCCACACTCATTACCGTCCTCACCCTCACTGTCCGGTTCCAGCACTCACCCCAGTCTTTATCCTCACGGTACCGTTCCCACACTCACCACAGTCCTCACCCTCACTATCCCGTTCACACACTCATCCCAGTCCTCAATCTCACCGTCCCGTTTCCACACTCACCCAAGTCCTCACCCTCACTGTCCCGTTCCCACACTCAACTCGTCCTCACCCTCACTGTCCCGTTCCCACACTCACCCCAGTCCTCATCCTCACTGTCCCTTTCCCACACTCACCCCAATCCTCACCCTCACTGTCCCGTTCCTACACTCAACCCAGACCTCACCCTCACTGTCCCGTTCTCACACTCTCACCGCAGACCTCACCATCACTGTCCCGTTCCCACACTCACGCCAGTCCTCACCCTCACCGTCCCGTTTCCACACGCACACCAGTCCTCACCTTCACTGTCCCGTTCCCACATTCACCCCAGTCCTCACCCTCACCATCCCGTTCTCACACTCACCACAGTCCTCACCCACACTGTCCCGTTCCCACACTCACCACCGTCCTCACCGTCACTATCCCGTTCCCACACTCATCCCAGTCCTCACCTGCACTGTCCCGTTCCCACACTCACCCCAGTCCTCACCCTCACTGTCCCGTTCTCACACACAAACATTTGTCCTCACCCTTACAGTCTCGCTCCCACACTCACCCCAGTCCTCACCCTCACTGTCCCGTTCCCACACTCACCCCACTCCTCACCCTCACTGTCCCGTTCCCACACTCTCACCGCAGTCCTCACCATCACTGTCCCGTTCCCACACTCATTCCAGTCCTCACCCTCACCATCCCGTTTCCACACGTACCCCAGTCCTCACCCTCACTGTCCCGTTCCCACACTCACCCCAGACTTCACCCTCACTGTCCCGTTCCCACACTCATCCCAGTCCTCACCCGCACTGTCACGTTCCCACACTCACCGCAGTTCTCACCCTCACCGTCCCGTTCCCACACTCACCCCAGTCCTCACCCTCACCGTCCCGTTCCCACACTCAACCCAGTCCTCACCCTCACTGTCCCGTTCCCACACTCAGCCCAGTCCTCATCCTCACTGTCCCTTTCCCACACTCATCCCACTCCTCACCCTCACTATCCCGTTCCCACACTCAACCTAGACCTCACCCTCACTGTCCCGTTCCCACACTCTCACCGCAGTCCTCACACTCACCGTCCCGTTCCAACAGGCACCCCATTCCTCACCCTCACCGTCCCGTTCCCACACTCACCCCAATCCTCACCCGCACCATCCCGTTCCCACACACAACACAGTCCTCACCCACACTGTCCCGTTCCCACACTCACCCCGGTCCTCACCCTCACTGTCCGGTCCTCACCCTCACTGTCCGGTTCCCACACTCACCCCAGTCTTCACCCTCACTGTACCGTTCCCACACTCACCCCAGTCCTCACCCTCACTGTCCCGTTCCCACACACTCTCCCCAGTCCTTACCCTCACTGTCCCGTTCCCACACTCACCCCAGTCCTCATCCTCACTGTCCCTTTCCCACAATCTCACCGCAGTCCTCAGCATCACTGTCCCGTTCCCACACTCACGCCAATCCTCACCCTCACCGTCCCGTTTCCACACTCAACCCAGACCTCACCCTAACTGCCCCGTTCCCACACTCTCACTGCAGTCCTCACCATCACCGTCCCGTTCCCACAGGCACCTCATTCCTTACCCTGACTGTCCCATTCCCACACTAGCCCGAGTCCTCACCCGCAACATCCCGTTCCCACACTCACCAGAGTCCTCACCCACACTGTCCCATTCCCACACTCACCCCCATCCTCACCCTCACTGTCCGGTTCCCACACTCACCCCAGTCCTAACCCTCACTGTACCGTTCCCACACTCACCCCAGTCCTCACCCTCACTGTCCCGTTCCCACACACCCGCCGCAGTACTTACCCTCACTGTCCCTTTCCCACACCCTCACCCCAGTCCTTACCCTCAGTGTCCATTTCCCACACCCTCACCCTAGTTCTCACCTCACTGTCGCGTTCCAACACACTCTCCCCAGTCCTCACCCTGACTGTCTCGTTCCCACACTCACCCCACTCCTCACCCTCACTGTCCCGTACCCACCCTCAGCCCAATCCTCACCCTCACTGTCCCGTTCCCACACTCACCCAAGTCCTCACCCTCACTATCTCGTTCCCACACTCACCCCAGTCCTCACCCTCACTGTCCCGTTCCCACACTCACACCGCAGTCCTCACCATCACTGTCCCGTTCCCACACTCACGCCAGTCCTCACCCTCACCACCCCGTTTCCACACGTACCCCAGTCCTCACCCTCACTGTCCCGTTCCCACACTCACACCGCAGTCCTCACCATCACTGTCCCGTTCCCACACTCACGCCAGTCCTCACCCTCACCATCCCGTTTCCACACTCACCCAAGTCCTCACCCTCACTGTCCCGTTCTCACACTCACCCCGTCCTGACCCTCACTCTCCCGTTCCCACAGTCACCCCAGTCCTCACGCTCACTGCCCGTTCCCACATTCACCCCAGTCCTCACCCTCACTGTCCCGTTCCCACACTCACCCCACTCATCACCTTCACTGTCCCGTTCCCACACTCTCACCGCAGTCCTCACCATCACTGTCCCGTTCCCACACTCACGCCAGTCCTCACCCTCACTGTCCCATTCCCACATTCACCCCAGACCTCAGCCTCACCATCCCGTTCCCACACTCACCCCCGTCCTCACGCTCACTGTCCGGTTCCCACACTCACCCCAGTCCTCACCCTCACTGTACCGTTCTCACAATCACCCCAGTCCTACACCCTCACTGTCCCGTTCCCACACGCTCTCCCC
The DNA here is from genome assembly GCF_030028105.1 of Mobula birostris. Lineage (NCBI taxonomy): Eukaryota > Metazoa > Chordata > Chondrichthyes > Myliobatiformes > Myliobatidae > Mobula > Mobula birostris. The sequence continues at coordinate 204 of NW_027276314.1, read as the reverse complement.
AGTCCTTTCGCTCACTGTCCCGTTCCCACATCCTCACCCCAGTTCTCACCTCACTGTCGCGTTCCAACACAGTCTCCCAAGTCCTCACCCTCACTGTACCGTTCCCACACTCACCCCAGTCCTCACCCTCACTGTCCCATTCCCACACTCTCACCCCAGTCCTCACCCTCACCATCCCGTTCCCACACTCACCCCAAACCTCAC
>NW_027276313.1:0-41612 GCF_030028105.1 Mobula birostris | reverse complement strand
CCCCTAGTCCACTCTCCTCTCCCCTTGTTCACTTTCCTCTTCTCTTGTTCACTCTCCACTCCCCTTGACAAATCTCCTCTCCCCTTGGCTACTCTCACCTCCCCCTGTCCACTCTCCTTTCCCCCTGTCCACTCTCCTCTTCCCTTGTTCACTCTATTCTCCCCTTGTTCACTCTCCTCCCCCCTTGTCCACTCTCCTCTCCCCTTTTTCACTCTCCTCTCCCCTTGTCCAGTCTCTTCTCCACTTGTTCACTCTCCTTCCCCTTTGTCCACCCTCGTCTCTCCTTGTCTACTCTTACCTCCCCTTGTCCACTCTCCTTTCCTTTGTCCACTCTCCTCCCCTCTTGTCCACTCTCCTCCCTCCTTGTGCACTCTTATCTCCTCTTGTCCACTCTCCTCCCCACTTGTCCACCCTCGTCTCGCATTGTCTACTCTCACCTCCCCTTGCCCACTCTCCTCTCCCTTTGTCCACTCTCCTCTCCCCTTGCCCACGCTTCTCTCCTTTTGTTCCCTCTCTTTCACCCCTTGTTCACTCTGCTCTACCCTTGTCCACCCTCCCCTCCTCTTGTCCACTCTCCTTTCCCCTTTTTCAGTCTCCTCTCCCCTTGTTCACTTCTCCTCCCCCCTTGTCCACTCAGCTTTCCACTTGTCCACCCACCTCTCCCCTTGTCCACTCTCACCTTCCCTTGTTCACTCTCCTACCCCCTTGTCCACCCTAGTCTCTCCTTGTCTACTCTTACCTCCCCTTGTCCACTCTCCTTTCCCTTTGTCCACTCTCCTCCCCTGTTGTCCACTTTCCTCACCCCTTGTTCACTCTCCTCTCCCCTTGTTCACTCTCCTCCCCGCTTGTCCACTCTGCTTTCCACTTGTCCACCCTCCTCTCCCCTTGTCCACTCTCACCTTCCCTTGTCCACTCTCCATTCCCCTTGTCCACTCTCCTCTCCCTTTGTCCACTCTCCTCTCCTCTTGCCCACTCTCTTCCCCCCTTGTCCACTCTCCTCAACCCTTGTCCACTCTCCTCTCCCCTTGTTCACTCTCCTCTCCCCTTGTCCACTCTCCCTCCTCTTGTCCACTCTCCTCTCCCCTTTTTCACTCTCCCCCTCCCTTTGTTCACTCTGCTTTCTCCTTGTCCACTCTCCTCTCCCCTTGTCCACTCTCCTCTCCCATTGTTCACACTCCTCTCCTCTTGTCCACTCTACTCTCCCCTTGTTCACTCTCCTCTCCCCTTGTCCACTGTCCCCTCCTCTTGTCCACTCTCCTCTCCCCTTTTTCACTCTCCTCTCCCTTTGTTCACTCTGCTTTCTCCTTGTCCACTCTCCTCTCCCCTTGTCCACTCTCCTCTCCCATTGTTCACACTCCTCTCCTCTTGTCCACTGTACTCTCCCCTTGTTCACTCCCCTCTCCCCTTGGTCCACTCTCCTCAACTCTTGTCACTCTCTTCCCCCCTTGTCCACTCTCCTCTCCCCTTGACCACCCTCCTCTCCCATTGTCCACCCTCCTCTCCTCTTGTCCACTCTCCTCTCCCCTTGTTCACTCTCCTCCCCCCTTGTCCACCCTCGTCTCTCCTTGTCACCTCTCACCTCCCTTTGTCCACTCTCCTTTCACTTTGTCCAATCTCCTCCCCTCTTGTCCACTCTCCTCCCCCCTTGTCCACTCTCCTCTCCCCTTGTCCACACTCCCCTCCCCTTGTTCACTCTTCTCCCCTCTTGTCCACTCTCCTCTCCCCCTGCCCACACTCCTCTCCTCATGTTCCCTCTCTTACCCCCTTGTCCACTCTCCTCTACCCATGTCCACTCTCCTCTCCTCTTGTCCACACTCTTCCCCTATTGTCCACTCTCCTCTCCCCTTGTCCACCCTCCCCTCCTCTTGTCCACTGTCCTCTCCCCTTTTTCAGTCCCCTCTACCCTTGTTCACACTCTCCTCCCCCTTGTCCACTCTGCTTTCCACATGTCCACCCTCCTCTCCCCTTGTCCACTCTCACCTTCCCTTGTCCACTCTCCATTCCCCTTGTCCACTCTCCTCTCCCTTTGTCCACTCTTCTCAACCCTTATCCACTCTCCTCTCCCCTTGTTCACTCTCCTCTCCCCTTTTTCACTCTCCTCTCCCTTTGTTCACTCTGCTTTCTCCTTGTCCACTCTCCTCTCCCCTTGTCCACTCCTCTCCCATTGTTCACTCTCCTCTCCCCTTGTCCACGCTCCTCTCCTCTTGTCCACTCTCCTCTCCTCTTGTCGACTCTCCTCCCCCCTTGTCGACTTTCCTCTCCCCTTGCCCAAACTCCTCTCCTCTTGTCCCCTCTCTTACCCCCTTGTCCACTCTCCTCTACCCTTGTCCACTCTCCTCTCCCCTTGTCCACACTCTTCCCCTATTGTCCACTCTCCTCTCCCCTTGTCAACCCTCCCCTCCTCTTGTCCACTGTCCTCTCCCCTTTTTCAGTCTCCTCTACCCTTGTTCATTCTCCTCCCCCCTTGTCCACTCTGCTTTCCACATGTCCACCCTCCTCTCCCCTTGTCCACTCTCACCTTCCCTTGTCCACTCTCCATTCCCCTTGTCCACTCTCCACTCCCTTTGTCCACTCTCCTCTCCTCTTGCCCACTCTCTTCCCCCCTTGTCCACTCTCCTCAACCCTTGTCCACTCTCCTCTCCCCTTGTTCACACTCCTCTCCTCTTGTCCACTCTACTCCTCCCTTGTTCACTCCGCTCTCCCCCTTGTCCACTCTCCACTCCCTTTGTCCACTCTCCTCTCCTCTTGCCCACTCTCTTCCCCCCTTGTCCACTCTCCTCTCCCCTTGACCACCCTCCTCTCCCATTGTCCACCCTCCTCTCCTCTTGTCCACTCTCCCTCTCCCCTTGTGCACTCTCCTCCCCCCTTTTCCACCCTTGTCACCCCCTTGTCTACTATCACCTCCCCTTGTCCACTCTCCTTTCCCCTTGTCCACTCTCCTCTCCCCTTGTTCACACTCCTCTCCCCTTGTTCACTCTCCTCTCCTGTTGTCCACTCTCATCCCCCCTTGTTCACTCTCTTTTCGCCTTGTTCACTCTCCACCCCCCTTGTACCTCTCCTCTCTTCTTTTCCACTCTCCTCTCCCCTTGTTCACTCTCCTCTCCCCTTGTTCACTCTCCTCTCCCTTTGTCCACTCTCCTCTCCCCTTGTTCACTCTCTTCTCCCTTTGTTCACTCTCCTCCCCCCTTGTCCTCTCTGCTTTCGCTTGTCCACTCTCCTCTCCCCTTGCCCACTCCCTCCTCCTCTCCCCTTGTCCACTGTCCTCTCCCCTTGTCCACCATCCTCTCCTCTTGTCCACTCTCCTCTCCCCTTGTCCACTCTCCTCTCCGATTGTCCACTCTCGTCCCCCCTTGTCCACTCTCCTCTCCCATTGTCCACTCTCCTCTCCCCTTGTTCACTTGCGTCTCATCTTGTCCACACTCTTCCCCCTTTGTCCACTCCCTTCTCCCATTATCCACTCTCCTCTCCCCTTGTTCACACTGCTCTCCACTTGTCCACTCTCCTCTCCTCTTGTCCACTCTCTTCCCCCCTTGTCCACTATCCTCTCCCTTTGACCAGCCCCCTCTCCTCTTGTCCAATCTCCTCCCCCCTTGTCCACTCTCCTCTCCCCTTGTTCACTTACTCTTCTGTTGTTCACTCTCCTCTCCCCTTGACAAATCTCCTCTCCCCTTGGCTACTCTCACCTCCCCTTGTCCACTCTCCTTTCCCCCTGTCCACTCTCCTCTCACCTTGTTCACTCTATTCTCCCCTTGTTCACTCTCCTCCCCCCTTGTCCACTCTCCTCTCCTCTTGTCCACTCTCCTCTCCCCTTCTTCACTCTCCTCTCCCCTTGTCCACGCTCCTCTCCTCTTGTCCACTCACTCTCCTCTCCCCTTGTCCAGTCTCTTCTCCCCTTGTTCACTCTCCTCCCCCCCTTGTACACCCTCGTCTCTCCTTGTCTACTCACACCTCCCCTAGTCCACTCTCCTCTCCCCTTGTCCACCCTCCTCTCCTCTTGTCCACTCTCCTCTCCCCTTGTCCACTCTCCTCTCCCCTTGTTCACTATCCTTCCGCTTTGTCCACCCTCGTCTCTCCTTGTCTACTCTTACCTCCCCTTGTCCACTCTCCTTTCCCTTTGTCCACTCTCCTCCCCTCTTGTCCACTCTCCTCCCTCCTTGTCCACTCTTCTCTCCTCTTGTCCACTCTCCTCCCCACTTGTCCACTCTCCTCTCCCCTTCCCCACCCACCTCACCTTTTGTCCCCTCTCTTACCCCTTTGTTCAGTCCCCTCTACCCTTGTACACTCTCCTCTCCTCTTGTCCACTCTCTTCCCCTATTGTCCACTCTCCTCTCCCCTTGTCCACCCTCCCCTCCTCTTGTCCACTCCCTTCTCCCCTTTTCAGTCTCCTCTCCCCTTGTTCACTCTCCTCCCCCCTTGTCCACTCAGCTTTCCACTTGTCCACCCTCCTCTCCCCTTGTCCACTCTCACCTTCCCTTGTACCCTCACTATCCTCCCCTCTTGTCCACCCTAGTCTCTCCTTGTCTACTCTTACCTCCCCTTGTCCATTCTCCTTTCCCTTTGTCCACTCTCCTCCCCTCTTGTCCACTCTCCTCCCCCCTTGTCCACCCTCGTCTCTCCTTGTCAACTCTCACCTCCCCTTGTCCCACTCTCCTCCCACCTTGTCCACTCTCTCCTCTCCCCTTGTCCACAGTCCCCTCCCCTTGTTCACTCTTCTCTCCTCTTGTCCACTCTCCTATCCCCTTGCCCACACTCCTCTCCTCTTGTCCCCTCTCTTACCCCCTTTTCCACTCTCCTCTACCCTTGTCCACTCTCCTCTCCTCTTGTCCACACTCTTCCCCTATTGTCCACTCTCCTCTGCCCTTGTCCACCCTCTCCTCCTCTTGTCCACTGTCCTCTCCCCTTTTTCAGTCTCCTCTACCCTTGCTCACTCTCCTCCCCCCTTGTCCACTCTGCTTTCCACATGTCCAGCCTCCTCTCACCTTGTCCACTCTCCTCTCCCCTTATCCACACTCCTCTCCTCTTCACCACCCTCCTCTCCCCATGTTCTCTCTCCTCTCCTCCTGTCCACTCTCTTCCCGCATTGTCCACTCTCCTCTCCCCTTGTCCACCCTCTCTCCTCTTGTCCACTCTCCTCCACCCTTGTCCACTCTCCTCTCCCCTTGTTCACTCTCATCTCCTCTTGTCCACTCTCCTCTCCCCTTGTCCACTCTCCTTTCCCCTTGTCCACTCTCCTCTCCCCTTGTTCACTCTCTTCTGCCCTTGTTCACTTCTCCTCTCCCCTTGTTCACTCTTCTCTACTCTTGCCAAATCTCCTCCCCCCCTTGTCCACCCTTGTCACCCCTTGTCTACTCTAACCTCCCCTTGTCCACTCTCCTTTCCCCTTGTCCACTCTCCTCTCCCCTTGTTCACACTCCTCTTCACTTGTCCACGCTCCTCCCCTCTTGTCCACTCTCATCCCCCTTTGTTCACTCTCTTTTCCCCTTGGTCAGTCTTCTCCCCCTTTGTCCCTCTCCTCTTTTCTTTTCCACTTCTCCTCTCCCCTTGTTCGCTCTCCTCTCCCCTTGTCCTCTCTCCTCTCCCCTTGTTCACTCTCTTCTCCCTTTGTTCACTCTCCTCCCCCCTTGTCCAGCCTCCTCTCCTCTTATTGACTCTCCTCTCCCCTTTTTCACTCTTCTCTCCCCTTGTTCATCTCTCCTCCCCCCTTGTCCTCTCTGCTTTCACTTGTCCACTCTCCTCTCCCCTTGCCCACTCTCCTCTCCCCTTGTCCTCTGTCCTCTCCCCTTGTCCACCATCCTCTCCTCTTGTCCACCCTCCTCTCCCCTTGTTCACTCTCCTCTTCCCTTGGCCACTCTCCTCTCCTCTTGTCCACTCTCCTCTCCCCTTTTTCACTCTCCTCTCCCCTTGTTCACTCTGCTTTCTCCTTGTCCACTCTCCTGTCCCCTTGTCCACCTCTCCTCTCCCGTTGTCTACTCTCACTTCCCCTTGTCCACTCTCCTTACGCCTTGTCCACTCTCCTCTCCCCTTGTCCACTCTCCTCTCCCCTTGTCCACTCTCCTCCCCCCTTGTCCACTCTCCTCTCCCCTTGTTCAATCTCCTCCCCCCTTGTCCACCCTCGTCTCTCTTTGTCTACTCTCACCTCCCCTTGTCCACACTCCTTTCCCTTTGTCCACTCTCCTCCCCTCTTGTCCACTCTCCTCCCCCCTTGTCGACTCTCCTCTCCCCTTGCCCACACTCCTCTCCTCTTGTCCCCTCTCTTACCCCCTTGTCCACTCTCCTCTACCCTTGTCCACTCTCCTCTCCCCTTGTCCACACTCTTCCCCTATTGACCACTCTCCTCTCCCCTTGTCCACCCTCCTCTCCTCTTGTCCACTCTCCTCTCCCCTTGTTCACTCTCCTCCCCCCTTGTCCACCCTCGTCTCTCCTTGTCACCTCTCACCTCCCTTTGTCCACTCTCCTTTCACTTTGTCCAATCTCCTCCCCTCTTGTCCACTCTCCTCCCCCCTTGTCCACTCTCCTCTCCCCTTGTCCACACTCCCCTCCCCTTGTTCACTCTTCTCCCCTCTTGTCCACTCTCCTCTCCCCCTGCCCACACTCCTCTCCTCATGTTCCCTCTCTTACCCCCTTGTCCACTCTCCTCTACCCATGTCCACTCTCCTCTCCTCTTGTCCACACTCTTCCCCTATTGTCCACTCTCCTCTCCCCTTGTCCACCCTCCCCTCCTCTTGTCCACTGTCCTCTCCCCTTTTTCAGTCCCCTCTACCCTTGTTCACACTCCTCCCCCCTTGTCCACTCTGCTTTCCACATGTCCACCCTCCTCTCCCCTTGTCCACTCTCACCTTCCCTTGTCCACTCTCCATTCCCCTTGTCCACTCTCCTCTCCCTTTGTCCACTCTTCTCAACCCTTATCCACTCTCCTCTCCCCTTGTTCACTCTCCTCTCCCCTTTTTCACTCTCCTCTCCCTTTGTTCACTCTGCTTTCTCCTTGTCCACTCTCCTCTCCCCTTGTCCACTCTCCTCTCCCATTGTTCACTCTCCTCTCCCCTTGTCCACGCTCCTCTCCTCTTGTCCACTCTCCTCTCCTCTTGTCGACTCTCCTCCCCCCTTGTCGACTTTCCTCTCCCCTTGCCCAAACTCCTCTCCTCTTGTCCCCTCTCTTACCCCCTTGTCCACTCTCCTCTACCCTTGTCCACTCTCCTCTCCCCTTGTCCACACTCTTCCCCTATTGTCCACTCTCCTCTCCCCTTGTCAACCCTCCCCTCCTCTTGTCCACTGTCCTCTCCCCTTTTTCAGTCTCCTCTACCCTTGTTCATTCTCCTCCCCCCTTGTCCACTCTGCTTTCCACATGTCCACCCTCCTCTCCCCTTGTCCACTCTCACCTTCCCTTGTCCACTCTCCATTCCCCTTGTCCACTCTCCACTCCCTTTGTCCACTCTCCTCTCCTCTTGCCCACTCTCTTCCCCCCTTGTCCACTCTCCTCAACCCTTGTCCACTCTCCTCTCCCCTTGTTCACACTCCTCTCCTCTTGTCCACTCTACTCCTCCCTTGTTCACTCCGCTCTCCCCTTGTCCACTCTCCACTCCCTTTGTCCACTCTCCTCTCCTCTTGCCCACTCTCTTCCCCCCTTGTCCACTCTCCTCTCCCCTTGACCACCCTCCTCTCCCATTGTCCACCCTCCTCTCCTCTTGTCCACTCTCCTCTCCCCTTGTGCACTCTCCTCCCCCCTTTTCCACCCTTGTCACCCCTTGTCTACTATCACCTCCCCTTGTCCACTCTCCTTTCCCCTTGTCCACTCTCCTCTCCCCTTGTTCACACTCCTCTCCCCTTGTTCACTCTCCTCTCCTGTTGTCCACTCTCATCCCCCCTTGTTCACTCTCTTTTCGCCTTGTTCACTCTCCACCCCCCTTGTACCTCTCCTCTCTTCTTTTCCACTCTCCTCTCCCCTTGTTCACTCTCCTCTCCCCTTGTTCACTCTCCTCTCCCTTTGTCCACTCTCCTCTCCCCTTGTTCACTCTCTTCTCCCTTTGTTCACTCTCCTCCCCCCTTGTCCTCTCTGCTTTCGCTTGTCCACTCTCCTCTCCCCTTGCCCACTCTCCTCTCCCCTTGTCCACTGTCCTCTCCCCTTGTCCACCATCCTCTCCTCTTGTCCACTCTCCTCTCCCCTTGTCCACTCTCCTCTCCGATTGTCCACTCTCGTCCCCCCTTGTCCACTCTCCTCTCCCATTGTCCACTCTCCTCTCCCCTTGTTCACTTGCGTCTCATCTTGTCCACACTCTTCCCCCTTTGTCCACTCCCTTCTCCCATTATCCACTCTCCTCTCCCCTTGTTCACACTGCTCTCCACTTGTCCACTCTCCTCTCCTCTTGTCCACTCTCTTCCCCCCTTGTCCACTATCCTCTCCCTTTGACCAGCCCCCTCTCCTCTTGTCCAATCTCCTCCCCCCTTGTCCACTCTCCTCTCCCCTTGTTCACTTACTCTTCTGTTGTTCACTCTCCTCTCCCCTTGACAAATCTCCTCTCCCCTTGGCTACTCTCACCTCCCCTTGTCCACTCTCCTTTCCCCCTGTCCACTCTCCTCTCACCTTGTTCACTCTATTCTCCCCTTGTTCACTCTCCTCCCCCCTTGTCCACTCTCCTCTCCTCTTGTCCACTCTCCTCTCCCCTTCTTCACTCTCCTCTCCCCTTGTCCACGCTCCTCTCCTCTTGTCCACTCACTCTCCTCTCCCCTTGTCCAGTCTCTTCTCCCCTTGTTCACTCTCCTCCCCCCTTGTACACCCTCGTCTCTCCTTGTCTACTCACACCTCCCCTAGTCCACTCTCCTCTCCCCTTGTCCACCCTCCTCTCCTCTTGTCCACTCTCCTCTCCCCTTGTCCACTCTCCTCTCCCCTTGTTCACTATCCTTCCGCTTTGTCCACCCTCGTCTCTCCTTGTCTACTCTTACCTCCCCTTGTCCACTCTCCTTTCCCTTTGTCCACTCTCCTCCCCTCTTGTCCACTCTCCTCCCTCCTTGTCCACTCTTCTCTCCTCTTGTCCACTCTCCTCCCCACTTGTCCACTCTCCTCTCCCCTTCCCCACCCACCTCACCTTTTGTCCCCTCTCTTACCCCTTTGTTCAGTCCCCTCTACCCTTGTACACTCTCCTCTCCTCTTGTCCACTCTCTTCCCCTATTGTCCACTCTCCTCTCCCCTTGTCCACCCTCCCCTCCTCTTGTCCACTCCCTTCTCCCCTTTTTCAGTCTCCTCTCCCCTTGTTCACTCTCCTCCCCCCTTGTCCACTCAGCTTTCCACTTGTCCACCCTCCTCTCCCCTTGTCCACTCTCACCTTCCCTTGTTCACTATCCTCCCCTCTTGTCCACCCTAGTCTCTCCTTGTCTACTCTTACCTCCCCTTGTCCATTCTCCTTTCCCTTTGTCCACTCTCCTCCCCTCTTGTCCACTCTCCTCCCCCCTTGTCCACCCTCGTCTCTCCTTGTCAACTCTCACCTCCCCTTGTCCACTCTCCTCCCACCTTGTCCACTCTCCTCTCCCCTTGTCCACAGTCCCCTCCCCTTGTTCACTCTTCTCTCCTCTTGTCCACTCTCCTATCCCCTTGCCCACACTCCTCTCCTCTTGTCCCCTCTCTTACCCCCTTTTCCACTCTCCTCTACCCTTGTCCACTCTCCTCTCCTCTTGTCCACACTCTTCCCCTATTGTCCACTCTCCTCTGCCCTTGTCCACCCTCTCCTCCTCTTGTCCACTGTCCTCTCCCCTTTTTCAGTCTCCTCTACCCTTGCTCACTCTCCTCCCCCCTTGTCCACTCTGCTTTCCACATGTCCAGCCTCCTCTCACCTTGTCCACTCTCCTCTCCCCTTATCCACACTCCTCTCCTCTTCACCACCCTCCTCTCCCCATGTTCTCTCTCCTCTCCTCCTGTCCACTCTCTTCCCGCATTGTCCACTCTCCTCTCCCCTTGTCCACCCTCTCTCCTCTTGTCCACTCTCCTCCACCCTTGTCCACTCTCCTCTCCCCTTGTTCACTCTCATCTCCTCTTGTCCACTCTCCTCTCCCCTTGTCCACTCTCCTTTCCCCTTGTCCACTCTCCTCTCCCCTTGTTCACTCTCTTCTGCCCTTGTTCACTCTCCTCTCCCCTTGTTCACTCTTCTCTACTCTTGCCAAATCTCCTCCCCCCTTGTCCACCCTTGTCACCCCTTGTCTACTCTAACCTCCCCTTGTCCACTCTCCTTTCCCCTTGTCCACTCTCCTCTCCCCTTGTTCACACTCCTCTTCACTTGTCCATGCTCCTCCCCTCTTGTCCACTCTCATCCCCCTTTGTTCACTCTCTTTTCCCCTTGGTCAGTCTTCTCCCCCTTTGTCCCTCTCCTCTTTTCTTTTCCACTCTCCTCTCCCCTTGTTCGCTCTCCTCTCCCCTTGTCCTCTCTCCTCTCCCCTTGTTCACTCTCTTCTCCCTTTGTTCACTCTCCTCCCCCCTTGTCCAGCCTCCTCTCCTCTTATTGACTCTCCTCTCCCCTTTTTCACTCTTCTCTCCCCTTGTTCATCTCTCCTCCCCCCTTGTCCTCTCTGCTTTCACTTGTCCACTCTCCTCTCCCCTTGCCCACTCTCCTCTCCCCTTGTCCTCTGTCCTCTCCCCTTGTCCACCATCCTCTCCTATTGTCCACCCTCCTCTCCCCTTGTTCACTCTCCTCTTCCCTTGGCCACTCTCCTCTCCTCTTGTCCACTCTCCTCTCCACTTTTTCACTCTCCTCTCCCCTTGTTCACTCTGCTTTCTCCTTGTCCACTCTCCTGTCCCCTTGTCCACTCTCCTCTCCCGTTGTCTACTCTCACTTCCCCTTGTCCACTCTCCTTATGCCTTGTCCACTCTCCTCTCCCCTTGTCCACTCTCCTCTCCCCTTGTCCACTCTCCTCCCCCCTTGTCCACTCTCCTCTCCCCTTGTTCAATCTCCTCCCCCCTTGTCCACCCTCGTCTCTCTTTGTCTACTCTCACCTCCCCTTGTCCACACTCCTTTCCCTTTGTCCACTCTCCTCCCCTCTTGTCCACTCTCCTCCCCCCTTGTCGACTCTCCTCTCCCCTTGCCCACACTCCTCTCCTCTTGTCCCCTCTCTTACCCCCTTGTCCACTCTCCTCTACCCTTGTCCACTCTCCTCTCCCCTTGTCCACACTCTTCCCCTATTGACCACTCTCCTCTCCCCTTGTCCACCCTCCTCTCCTCTTGTCCACTCTCCTCTCCCCTTGTTCACTCTCCTCCCCCCTTGTCCACCCTCGTCTCTCCTTGTCACCTCTCACCTCCCTTTGTCCACTCTCCTTTCACTTTGTCCAATCTCCTCCCCTCTTGTCCACTCTCCTCCCCCCTTGTCCACTCTCCTCTCCCCTTGTCCACACTCCCCTCCCCTTGTTCACTCTTCTCCCCTCTTGTCCACTCTCCTCTCCCCCTGCCCACACTCCTCTCCTCATGTTCCCTCTCTTACCCCCTTGTCCACTCTCCTCTACCCATGTCCACTCTCCTCTCCTCTTGTCCACACTCTTCCCCTATTGTCCACTCTCCTCTCCCCTTGTCCACCCTCCCCTCCTCTTGTCCACTGTCCTCTCCCCTTTTTCAGTCCCCTCTACCCTTGTTCACACTCCTCCCCCCTTGTCCACTCTGCTTTCCACATGTCCACCCTCCTCTCCCCTTGTCCACTCTCACCTTCCCTTGTCCACTCTCCATTCCCCTTGTCCACTCTCCTCTCCCTTTGTCCACTCTTCTCAACCCTTATCCACTCTCCTCTCCCCTTGTTCACTCTCCTCTCCCCTTTTTCACTCTCCTCTCCCTTTGTTCACTCTGCTTTCTCCTTGTCCACTCTCCTCTCCCCTTGTCCACTCTCCTCTCCCATTGTTCACTCTCCTCTCCCCTTGTCCACGCTCCTCTCCTCTTGTCCACTCTCCTCTCCTCTTGTCGACTCTCCTCCCCCCTTGTCGACTTTCCTCTCCCCTTGCCCAAACTCCTCTCCTCTTGTCCCCTCTCTTACCCCCTTGTCCACTCTCCTCTACCCTTGTCCACTCTCCTCTCCCCTTGTCCACACTCTTCCCCTATTGTCCACTCTCCTCTCCCCTTGTCAACCCTCCCCTCCTCTTGTCCACTGTCCTCTCCCCTTTTTCAGTCTCCTCTACCCTTGTTCATTCTCCTCCCCCCTTGTCCACTCTGCTTTCCACATGTCCACCCTCCTCTCCCCTTGTCCACTCTCACCTTCCCTTGTCCACTCTCCATTCCCCTTGTCCACTCTCCACTCCCTTTGTCCACTCTCCTCTCCTCTTGCCCACTCTCTTCCCCCCTTGTCCACTCTCCTCAACCCTTGTCCACTCTCCTCTCCCCTTGTTCACACTCCTCTCCTCTTGTCCACTCTACTCCTCCCTTGTTCACTCCGCTCTCCCCTTGTCCACTCTCCACTCCCTTTGTCCACTCTCCTCTCCTCTTGCCCACTCTCTTCCCCCCTTGTCCACTCTCCTCTCCCCTTGACCACCCTCCTCTCCCATTGTCCACCCTCCTCTCCTCTTGTCCACTCTCCTCTCCCCTTGTGCACTCTCCTCCCCCCTTTTCCACCCTTGTCACCCCTTGTCTACTATCACCTCCCCTTGTCCACTCTCCTTTCCCCTTGTCCACTCTCCTCTCCCCTTGTTCACACTCCTCTCCCCTTGTTCACTCTCCTCTCCTGTTGTCCACTCTCATCCCCCCTTGTTCACTCTCTTTTCGCCTTGTTCACTCTCCACCCCCCTTGTACCTCTCCTCTCTTCTTTTCCACTCTCCTCTCCCCTTGTTCACTCTCCTCTCCCCTTGTTCACTCTCCTCTCCCTTTGTCCACTCTCCTCTCCCCTTGTTCACTCTCTTCTCCCTTTGTTCACTCTCCTCCCCCCTTGTCCTCTCTGCTTTCGCTTGTCCACTCTCCTCTCCCCTTGCCCACTCTCCTCTCCCCTTGTCCACTGTCCTCTCCCCTTGTCCACCATCCTCTCCTCTTGTCCACTCTCCTCTCCCCTTGTCCACTCTCCTCTCCGATTGTCCACTCTCGTCCCCCCTTGTCCACTCTCCTCTCCCATTGTCCACTCTCCTCTCCCCTTGTTCACTTGCGTCTCATCTTGTCCACACTCTTCCCCCTTTGTCCACTCCCTTCTCCCATTATCCACTCTCCTCTCCCCTTGTTCACACTGCTCTCCACTTGTCCACTCTCCTCTCCTCTTGTCCACTCTCTTCCCCCCTTGTCCACTATCCTCTCCCTTTGACCAGCCCCCTCTCCTCTTGTCCAATCTCCTCCCCCCTTGTCCACTCTCCTCTCCCCTTGTTCACTTACTCTTCTGTTGTTCACTCTCCTCTCCCCTTGACAAATCTCCTCTCCCCTTGGCTACTCTCACCTCCCCTTGTCCACTCTCCTTTCCCCCTGTCCACTCTCCTCTCACCTTGTTCACTCTATTCTCCCCTTGTTCACTCTCCTCCCCCCTTGTCCACTCTCCTCTCCTCTTGCCCACTCTCTTCCCCCCTTGTCCACTCTCCTCTCCCCTTGACCACCCTCCTCTCCCATTGTCCACCCTCCTCTCCTCTTGTCCACTCTCCTCTCCCCTTGTGCACTCTCCTCCCCCCTTTTCCACCCTTGTCACCCCTTGTCTACTATCACCTCCCCTTGTCCACTCTCCTTTCCCCTTGTCCACTCTCCTCTCCCCTTGTTCACACTCCTCTCCCCTTGTTCACTCTCCTCTCCTGTTGTCCACTCTCATCCCCCCTTGTTCACTCTCTTTTCGCCTTGTTCACTCTCCACCCCCCTTGTACCTCTCCTCTCTTCTTTTCCACTCTCCTCTCCCCTTGTTCACTCTCCTCTCCCCTTGTTCACTCTCCTCTCCCTTTGTCCACTCTCCTCTCCCCTTGTTCACTCTCTTCTCCCTTTGTTCACTCTCCTCTCCCCTTGTCCACGCTCCTCTCCTCTTGTCCACTCACTCTCCTCTCCCCTTGTCCAGTCTCTTCTCCCCTTGTTCACTCTCCTCCCCCCTTGTACACCCTCGTCTCTCCTTGTCTACTCACACCTCCCCTAGTCCACTCTCCTCTCCCCTTGTCCACCCTCCTCTCCTCTTGTCCACTCTCCTCTCCCCTTGTCCACTCTCCTCTCCCCTTGTTCACTATCCTTCCGCTTTGTCCACCCTCGTCTCTCCTTGTCTACTCTTACCTCCCCTTGTCCACTCTCCTTTCCCTTTGTCCACTCTCCTCCCCTCTTGTCCACTCTCCTCCCTCCTTGTCCACTCTTCTCTCCTCTTGTCCACTCTCCTCCCCACTTGTCCACTCTCCTCTCCCCTTCCCCACCCACCTCACCTTTTGTCCCCTCTCTTACCCCCTTGTTCAGTCCCCTCTACCCTTGTACACTCTCCTCTCCTCTTGTCCACTCTCTTCCCCTATTGTCCACTCTCCTCTCCCCTTGTCCACCCTCCCCTCCTCTTGTCCACTCCCTTCTCCCCTTTTTCAGTCTCCTCTCCCCTTGTTCACTCTCCTCCCCCCTTGTCCACTCAGCTTTCCACTTGTCCACCCTCCTCTCCCCTTGTCCACTCTCACCTTCCCTTGTTCACTATCCTCCCCTCTTGTCCACCCTAGTCTCTCCTTGTCTACTCTTACCTCCCCTTGTCCATTCTCCTTTCCCTTTGTCCACTCTCCTCCCCTCTTGTCCACTCTCCTCCCCCCTTGTCCACCCTCGTCTCTCCTTGTCAACTCTCACCTCCCCTTGTCCACTCTCCTCCCACCTTGTCCACTCTCCTCTCCCCTTGTCCACAGTCCCCTCCCCTTGTTCACTCTTCTCTCCTCTTGTCCACTCTCCTATCCCCTTGCCCACACTCCTCTCCTCTTGTCCCCTCTCTTACCCCCTTTTCCACTCTCCTCTACCCTTGTCCACTCTCCTCTCCTCTTGTCCACACTCTTCCCCTATTGTCCACTCTCCTCTGCCCTTGTCCACCCTCTCCTCCTCTTGTCCACTGTCCTCTCCCCTTTTTCAGTCTCCTCTACCCTTGCTCACTCTCCTCCCCCCTTGTCCACTCTGCTTTCCACATGTCCAGCCTCCTCTCACCTTGTCCACTCTCCTCTCCCCTTATCCACACTCCTCTCCTCTTCACCACCCTCCTCTCCCCATGTTCTCTCTCCTCTCCTCCTGTCCACTCTCTTCCCGCATTGTCCACTCTCCTCTCCCCTTGTCCACCCTCTCTCCTCTTGTCCACTCTCCTCCACCCTTGTCCACTCTCCTCTCCCCTTGTTCACTCTCATCTCCTCTTGTCCACTCTCCTCTCCCCTTGTCCACTCTCCTTTCCCCTTGTCCACTCTCCTCTCCCCTTGTTCACTCTCTTCTGCCCTTGTTCACTCTCCTCTCCCCTTGTTCACTCTTCTCTACTCTTGCCAAATCTCCTCCCCCCTTGTCCACCCTTGTCACCCCTTGTCTACTCTAACCTCCCCTTGTCCACTCTCCTTTCCCCTTGTCCACTCTCCTCTCCCCTTGTTCACACTCCTCTTCACTTGTCCACGCTCCTCCCCTCTTGTCCACTCTCATCCCCCTTTGTTCACTCTCTTTTCCCCTTGGTCAGTCTTCTCCCCCTTTGTCCCTCTCCTCTTTTCTTTTCCACTCTCCTCTCCCCTTGTCCTCTCTCCTCTCCCCTTGTTCACTCTCTTCTCCCTTTGTTCACTCTCCTCCCCCCTTGTCCAGCCTCCACTCCTCTTATTGACTCTCCTCTCCCCTTTTTCACTCTCCTCTCCCCTTGTTCATCTCTCCTCCCCCCTTGTCCTCTCTGCTTTCACTTGTCCACTCTCCTCTCCCCTTGCCCACTCTCCTCTCCCCTTGTCCTCTGTCCTCTCCCCTTGTCCACCATCCTCTCCTCTTGTCCACCCTCCTCTCCCCTTGTTCACTCTCCTCTTCCCTTGGCCACTCTCCTCTCCTCTTGTCCACTCTCCTCTCCCCTTTTTCACTCTCCTCTCCCCTTGTTCACTCTGCTTTCTCCTTGTCCACTCTCCTGTCCCCTTGTCCACTCTCCTCTCCCGTTGTCTACTCTCACTTCCCCTTGTCCACTCTCCTTACGCCTTGTCCACTCTCCTCTCCCCTTGTCCACTCTCCTCCCCCCTTGTCCACTCTCCTCTCCCCTTGTTCAATCTCCTCCCCCCTTGTCCACCCTCGTCTCTCTTTGTCGAC
The DNA here is from genome assembly GCF_030028105.1 of Mobula birostris. Classification (NCBI taxonomy): domain Eukaryota; kingdom Metazoa; phylum Chordata; class Chondrichthyes; order Myliobatiformes; family Myliobatidae; genus Mobula; species Mobula birostris. Next base: position 25,445 of record NW_027276313.1, on the reverse strand, counting down.
TCTCCTCTCCCCTTGCCCACACTCCTCTCCTCTTGTCCCCTCTCTTACCCCCTTGTCCACTCTCCTCTACCCTTGTCCACTCTCCTCTCCCCTTGTCCACACTCTTCCCCTATTGACCACTCTCCTCTCCCCTTGTCAACCCTCCCCTCCACTTGTCCACTGTCCTCTCCCCTTTTTCAGTCTCCTCTACCCTTGTTCATTCTCCTCCCCCCTTGTCCACTCTGCTTTCCACATGTCCACCCTCCTCTCCCCTTGTCCACTCTCACCTTCCCTTGTCCACTCTCCATTCCTCTTGTCCACTCTCCACTCCCATTGTCCACTCTCCTCTCCTCTTGCCCACTCTCTTCCCCCCTTGTGCACTCTCCTCCCCCCTTTTCCACCCTTGTCACCCCTTGTCTACTATCACCTCCGCTTGTCCACTCTCCTTTCCCCTTGTCCACTCTCCTCTCCCCTTGTTCACACTCCTCTCCCCTTGTCCACTCTCCTCTCCTGTTGTCCACTCTCATCCCCCCTTGTTCACTCTCTTTTCCCCTTGTTCACTCTCCTCCCCCCCTTGTACCTCTCCTCTCTTCTTTTCCACTCTCCTCTCCCCTTGTTCACTCTCCTCTCCCCTTGTTCACTCTCCTCTCCTTTTGTCCACTCTCCTCTCCCCTTGTTCACTCTCTTCTCCCTTTGTTCACTCTCCTCCCCCCTTGTCCTCTCTGCTTTCGCTTGTCCACTCTCCTCTCCCCTTGCCCACTCTCCTCTCCCCTTGTCCACTCTCCTCTCCCCTTGTCCACCATCCTCTCCTCTTGTCCACTCTCCTCTCCCCTTGTCCACTCTCCTCTCCGATTGTCCACTCTCGTCCCCCCTTGTCCACTCTCCTCTCCCATTGTCCACTCTCCTCTCCCCTTGTTCACTCTTCTCTCCTCTTGTCCAGTCTCTTCTCCTCTTGTTCACTCTCCTCTCCCTTGTCCACTTGCGTCTCATCTTGTCCACACTCTTCCCCTTTGTCCACTCCCTTCTCCCATTATCCACTCTCCTCTCCCCTTGTTCACACTGCTCTCCACTTGTCCACTCTCCTCTCCTCTTGTCCACTCTCTTCCCCCCTTGTCCACTATCCTCTCCCTTTGACCAGCCCCCTCTCCTCTTGTCCAATCTCCTCCCCCCTTGTCCACTCTCCTCTCCCCTTGTTCACTTACTCTTCTGTTGTTCACTCTCCTCTCCCCTTGACAAATCTCCTCTCCCCTTGGCTACTCTCACCTCCCCTTGTCCACTCTCCTTTCCCCCTGTCCACTCTCCTCTCACCTTGTTCACTCTATTCTCCCCTTGTTCACTCTCCTCCCCCCTTGTCCACTCTCCTCTCCTCTTGTCCACTCTCCTCTCCCCTTCTTCACTCTCCTCTCCCCTTGTCCACGCTCCTCTCCTCTTGTCCACTCACTCTCCTCTCCCCTTGTCCAGTCTCTTCTCCCCTTGTTCACTCTCTTCCCCCCTTGTACACCCTCGTCTCTCCTTGTCTACTCACACCTCCGCTAGTCCACTCTCTCTCCCCTTGTCCACCCTCCTCTCCTCTTGTCCACTCTCCTCTCCCCTTGTCCACTCTCCTCTCCCTTGTTCACTATCCTTCCGCTTTGTCCACCCTCGTCTCTCCTTGTCTACTCTTACCTCCCCTTGTCCACTCTCCTTTCCCTTTGTCCACTCTCCTCCCCTCTTGTCCACTCTCCTCCCTCCTTGTCCACTCTTCTCTCCTCTTGTCCACTCTCCTCCCCACTTGTCCACCCACGTCTCGCATTATCTACTCTCACCTCCCCTTGCCCACTCTCCTCTCCCCTTGTCCACTCTCCTCTCCCCTTCCCCACCCACCTCACCTTTTGTCCCCTCTCTTACCCCCTTGTTCAGTCCCCTCTACCCTTGTACACTCTCCTCTCCTCTTGTCCACTCTCTTCCCCTATTGTCCACTCTCCTCTCCCCTTGTCCACCCTCCCCTCCTCTTGTCCACTCCCTTCTCCCCTTTTTCAGTCTCCTCTCCCCTTGTTTCACTCTCCTCCCCCCTTGTCCACTCAGCTTTCCACTTGTCCACCCTCCTCTCCCCTTGTCCACTCTCACCTACCCTTGTTCACTATCCTCCCTCTTGTCCACCCTAGTCTCTCCTTGTCTACTCTTACCTCCCCTTGTCCATTCTCCTTTCCCTTTGTCCACTCTCCTCCCCTCTTGTCCACTCTCCTCACCCCTTGTTCACTCTCCTCTCCCCTTGTTCACTCTCCTCCCCCTTTGTCCACTCTGCTTTCCACTAGTCCAACCTCCTCTCCCCTTGTCCACTCTCACCTTCCCTTGTCCACTCTCCATTCCCCTTGTCCACTCTCCTCTCCCTTTGTCCACTCACCTCTCCTCTTGCCCACTCTCTTCCCCCTTGTCCACTCTCCTCAACCCCTGTCCACTCTCCTCTCCCCTTGTTCACTCTCCTCTCCCCTTGTCCACTCTCCTCTCCTCTTGTCCACTCTCCTCTCCCCTTTTTCACTCTCCTCTCCCTTTCTTCACTCTGCTTTCTCCTTGTCCACTGTCCTCTCCCCTTGTCCACTCTCCTCTCCCATTGTTCACACTCTTCTCCTCTTGTCCACTCTACTCTCGCCTTGTTCACTCCCCTCTCACCTTGGTCCACTCTCCTCTCCTCTTGTCACTCTCTTCCCCCCTTGTCCACTCTCCTCTCCCCTTGACCACCCTCCTCTCCCATTGCCCACCCTCCTCTCCTCTTGTCCACTCTCCTCTCCCCTTGTCCACTCTCCTCTCCAGTTGTTCACTCTCCTCCCCCCTTGTCCACCCTCGCCTCTCCTTGTCTACTCTCACCTCCCCTTGTCCACTCTCCTTTCCCCCTGTCCACTCTCCTCTCCCTTTGTTCACTCTATTCTCCCCTTGTTCACTCTCCTCCCCCCTTGTCCACTCTCCTCTCCTCTTGTCCACTCTCCTCTCCCCTTGTTCACTCTCCTCTCCCTTGTCCATGCTCCTCTCCTCTTGTCCACTCTCCTCTCTCCTTGTCCAGTCTCTTCTCCACTTGTTCACTCTCATTCCCCTTTGTCCACCCTCGTCTCTCCTTGCCTACTCTTACCTCCCCTTGTCCACTCTCCTTTCCCTTTGTCCACTCTCCTCCCGTCTTGTCCACTCTCCTCCCTCCTTGTCCACTCTTCTCTCCTCTTGTCCATTCTCCTCCCCACTTGTCCACCCTCGTCTCGCATTGTCTACTCTCACCTCCCCTTGCCCACTCGTCTCTCCCCTTGTCCACTCTCCTCTCCCCTTGCCCACCCTCCTCTCCTTTTGTCCCCTCTCTTACCCCCTTGTTCACTCTGCTCTACCCTTGTACACTCTCCTCTCCTCTTGTCCACTCTCTTCCCCTATTGTCCGCTCTCCTCTCCCCTTGTCCACCCTCCCCTCCTCTTGTCCACTCTCCTCTCCCCTTTTTCAGTCTCCTCTCCCCTTGTCCACTCTCACCTTCCCTTGTCCACTCTCCATTCCCTTGTCCACTCTCCTCTCCCCTTGTCCACTCTCCTCTCCCCTTATTCACTCTCTTCTCCCTTTGTTCACTCTCCTCCCCCCTTGTCAGCCTCCTCTCCTTTTGTTGACTCTCTTCTCCCCTTTTTCACTCTCCTCTCCCCTTGTTCACTCCCCTCCCTCCTTGTCCTCTCTGCTTTCGCTTGTCCACTCTCCTCTCCCCTTGCCACTCTCCTCTCCCCTTGTCCACTGTGCTCTCCCCTTGTCCACCATCCTCTCCTATTGGCCACCCTCCTCTCCCCTTGTTCACTCTCCTCTCCCCTTGGCCACTCTCCTCTCCTCTTGTCCACTCTCCTCTCCTCTTGTCCACTCTCCTCTCACCTTGCCCACTCTCCTCTCCTGTTGTCCGCTCTCCTCTCCCCTTGTCCACCCTCCTCTCTCCTACTCCACACTCCTGCCCTCTTGTCCACTCTCTTCCCCCTTGTCCACTCTCCTCGCCCCTAGTGCACCCTCCTCTCCCCTTGTCCACTCTCCTCTCCTCTTGTTCACTCTTCTCTCCTCTTGTCCACTCTCCTCCCCCAAGTCTACATTCATCTCTCCTTCTCTACTCTCACCTCCCCTTGTCCACTCTCCTTTCCCCTTGTCCACTCTATTCTCCCCTTGTTCACTCTCCTCACCCCTTGTCCACTCTCCTCTCCTATTGTCCACTCTGTTCCCCACTTGTCCACTCTCTTCTCCCCTTGTCCACTCTCCTCTCCCTTGTATACTCTCACTTCCCCTTGTCCACTCTCCTTTCCCCGTCTACTCTCCTCTCCCCTTGTTCACTCTATTCTCCCCTTGTTCACTCTCCTCCCCCCTTGTCCACTCTCCTCTCCTCTTGTCCACTCTCCTCTCCCCTTGTCCAGTCTCTTCTCCCCTTGTTCACTCTCCTCTCCCCTTGTCCACTTGCCTCTCATCTTGTCCACACTCTTCCCCCTTTGTCCACTCCCTTCTCCCATTGTCCACTCTCCTCTCCTCTTGTCCACTCTCTTCCCCCTTGTCCACTATCCTCTCCCTTTGACCAGCCCCCTCTCCTCTTGTCCAATCTCCTCCCCCCTTGTCCACTCTCCGCTCCCCTTGTTCATTTTCCTCTTCTCTTGTTCACTCTCCTCTCTCCTTGACAAATCTCCTCTCCCCTTGGCTACTCTCACCTCCCCTTGTCCACTCTCCTTTCCCCCTGTCCACACTCCTCTCACCTTGTTCACTCTATTCTCCCCTTGTTCACTCTCCTCCCCCCTTGTCCACTCTACTCTCCTCTTGTCCACTCTCCTCTCCCCTTCTTCACTCTCCTCTCCCCTTGTCCACGCTCCTCTCCTCTTGTCCACTCACTCTCCTCTCCCCTTGTCCAGTCTCTTATCCCCTTGCTCACTCTCCACCCCCCTTGTACACCCTCGTCTCTCCTTGTCTACTCACACCTCCCCTAGTCCACTCTCCTCTCCCCTTATCCACCCTCTTCTCCTCTTGTCCACTCTCCTCTCCCCTTGTCCACTCTCCTCTCCCCTTGTTCACTATCCTTCCACTTTGTCCACCCTCGTCTCTCCTTGTCTACTCTTACCTCCCCTTGTCCACTCTCCTTTCCCTTTGTCCACTCTCCTCCCCTCTTGTCCACTCTCCTCCCTCCTTGTCCACTCTTCTCTCCTCTTGTCCACTCTCCTCCCCACTTGTCCACCCACGTCTCGCATTATCTACTCTCACCTCCACTTGCCCACTCTCCTCTCCCCTTGTCCACTTTCCTCTCCGCTTCCCCACCCACCTCACCTTTTGTCCCCTCTCTTACCCCCTTGTTCAGTCTCCTCTACCCTTGTACACTCTCCTCTCCTCTTGTCCACTCTCTTCCCCTATTGTCCACTCTCCTCTCCCCTTGTCCACCCTCCCCTCCTCTTGTCCACTCCCTTCTCCCCTTTTTCAGTCTCCTCTCCCCTTGTTTACTCTCCTCCCCCCTTGTCCACTCAGCTTTCCACTTGTCCACCCTCCTCTCCCCTTGTCCACTCTCACCTTCCCTTGTTCACTATCCTCCCCCCTTGTCCACCCTAGTCTCTCCTTGTCTTCTCTTACCTCCCCTTGTCCACTCTCCTTTCCCTTTGTCCACTCTCCTCCCCTCTTGTCCACTCTCCTCACCCCTTGTTCACTCTCCTCTACCCTTGTTCACTCTCCTCCCCCCTTGTCCACTCTGCTTTCCACCAGTCCAACCTCCTCTCCCCTTGACCACTCTCACCTTCCCTTGTCCACTCTCCTCTCCTCTTGCCCACTCTCTTCCCCCCTTGTGCACTCTCCTCAACCCTTGTCCACTCTCCTCTCCCCTTGTTCACTCTCCTCTCCCCTTGTCCACTCTCCTCTCCTCTTGTCCACTCTCCTCTCCCCTTTTTCACTCTCCTCTCCCTTTGTTCACTCTGCTTTCTCCTTGTCCACTGTCCTCTCCCCTTGTCCACTCTCCTCTCCCATTGTTCACACTCCTCTCCTCTTGTCCACTCTACTCTCCCCTTGTTCACTACTCTCTCCCCTTGTCACTCTCTTCCCCCCTTGTCCACTCTCCTCTCCCTTTGACCACCCTCCTCTCCCATTGTCCACCCTCCTCTCCTCTTGTCCACTCTCCTCTCCCCTTGTCCACTCTCCTCTCCAATTGTTCACTCTCCTCCCCCCTTGTCCACCCTCGCCTCTCCTTGTCTACTCTCACCTCCCCTTGTCCACTCTCCTTTCCCCTTGTCCACTCTCCTCTCCCCTTGTTCACACTCCTCTTCCCTTGTCCACTCTCCTCTCCTCTTGTCCACTCTCATCCCCCCTTGTTCACTCTCTTTTCCCCTTGTTCAGTCTCCTCGCCCCTTGTCCCTCTCCTCTCTTCTTTTCCACTCTCCTCTCCCCTTGTTCACTCTCCTCTCCCCTTGTTCACTCTCCTCTCCCCTTGTCCACTCTCCTCTCCCCTTGTTCACTCTCTTCTCCCTTTGTTCACTCTCCTCCCCCCTTGTCCAGCCTCCTCTCGTTTTGTTGACTCTCCTCTCCCCTTTTTCACTCTCCTCTCCCCTTGCCCACTCTGCTCTCCCCTTGTCCACTGTGCTCTCCCCTTGTCCACCATCCTCTCCTATTGGCCACCCTCCTCTCCCCTTGTTCACTCTCCTCTCCCCTTGGCCACTCTCCTCTCCTCTTGTCCACTCTCCTCTCCTCTTGTCCACTCTCCTCTCACCTTGCCCACTCTCCTCTCCCGTTGTCCGCTCTCCTCTCCCCTTGTCCACCCTCCTCTCTCCTACTCCACACTCCTGCCCTCTTGTCCACTCTCTTCCCCCCTTGTCCACTCTCCTCTCCTCTTGTTCACTCTTCTCTCCTCTTGTCCACTCTCCTCCCCCTAGTCTACCTTCATCTCTCCTTCTCTACTCTCACCTCCCTTGTCCACTCTCCTTTCCCCTTGTCCACTCTATTCTCCCCTTGTTCACTCTCCTCACCCCTTGTCCACTCTCCTCTCCTATTGTCCACTCTGTTCCCCACTTGTCCACTCTCTTCTCCCTTGTCCACTCTCCTCTCCCCTTGTATACTCTCACTTCCCCTTGTCCACTCTCCTTTCCCCCTGTCTACTCTCCTCTCCCTTGTTCACTCTATTCTCCCCTTGTTCACTCTCCTCCCCCCTTGTCCACTCTCCTCTCCTCTTGTCCACTCTCCTCTCCCCTTGTCCAGTCTCTTCTCCCCTTGTTCACTCTCCTCCCCCCTTGTCCACCCTCGTCTCTCCTTGTCTACAGACACCTCCCTTTGTCCACTCTCCTTTCTCCTTGTCCACCCTCTTCTCCCCTTGTCAACACTCCTCTCCCCTTGTCCACACTCCTCTCCCCTTTCCACATCCTTCTCCTCTTGTTCACTCTCCTCTCCCCTTGTCCACTCTCCTCTCCCGTTATCTACTCTCACCTCCGCTTGTCCACTCTCCTTACGCCTTGTCCACTCTCCTCTCCCCTTGTTCACTCTCTTCTCCCCTTATTCACACTCCTCTCCCCTTGTCCATTATCCTCTCCTCTTGTCACTCTCTTCACCCTTGTCCAGTCTCCTCTCCCCTTGTCCACTCTCTTCTCCTCTTGTTCACTCTCCTCTCCCCTTGTCCACTCGCCTCTCATCTTGTCCACACTCTTCCCCCCTTGTCCACTCTCTCTCCCATTGTCCACTCTCCTCTCCCCTTGTTCACATTGCTCTCCCCTTGTCCGCTCTCCTGTCCTTTGTCCACTCTCCTCCCCCCTTGTTCAATCCCCTCTGCCCTTGTTCACTCTCCTCCCCCCTTGTCCACCCTTGTCTCTCCTTGTCTACTCTCACCTCCCATTGTCCACTCTCCTTTCCCCATTTCCACTCTCTTCTCCTCTTGTCCACTCTTCTCCCACTTGTCGACTCTCCTCTCCCTTTGTTCACTTTCCTCTCCACTTGTCCACTCTCCTCTCCCCTTGTGCACTCTCCTCTACCCTTGTCCACCCAACTCTCCTTTTGTCCACACTCTTCTCGTCTTGTTCACAGTCCTCTCCCCTTCTCCACTCTCCTCTCCCCTGTCCACTCTGCTCTCCTCTTGTCCACTCTCCTCTCCCCATGTCCAGCTCCTCTCCTCTTGTCCACTCACCTCCCCCCTTGTCCACTCTCCTCTCCCCTTGTCCACTCTCCTCTCCCCTTGTTCACTCTTCTCTCCTCTTGTCCACTCTCCTTTCCCCTTGTCCACCCTCGTCTCTCCTTGTCTAATCTCACCTCCCCTTGTCCACTCTACTTTCCCCTTGTCCACTCTCTTCCCCTTGTCCACTCTCCGCTCCCCTTGTCCACACCCCTCTCCTCTTGTCCACTCTCCTCTCACCTTGTTCACGCTCCTCTCCTCTTGTCCACTCTCCTCTCCCCTTCTCTACTCTCACCTCCCTTGTCCACTCTCCTATCCACTTGTCCCTTCTCCACTCCACTTGTTTACACCCTTCTCCCCATGTTCACTCTTCTCCCCCCTTGTCCACTCTCCTTTCCCCTTGTCCACTCTCCTCTCCTCTCCCCTTGTCCACTCTCCTCTCCCCTTGCTCACTCTCCTCTCCCCTTGTTCACTCTCCTCTCCCCTTGTGCACTCTCCTCTCCTCTTGTCACTCACTTCCCCCATTGTTCACTCTCCTCTCCCCTTGACCACTCTCCTCTCCCATTCTCCACCCTCCTCTCCTCTTGTCCACTCTCCTCTCCCCTTGTTCAGTCTTCTCTTCTCTTGTCCACACTCCTCCCTCTTTGTCCACCCTCGTCTCTGCTTGTCTACTCTCACCTCCCCTTGTCCTTTCTCCTTTCCCCTTGTCCACTCTCTTTTCCCTTGTTCACTCTCCTCTCGCCTTGTCAATCGCCTCTCCTCTTGTCCACTCTCGACCCCCCTTGTCCACTATCCTCTCCGCTTGTTCACTTTCCTCTCCTCTTGTTAACTCTCGTCTCCCCTTGTTCACTCTTTTCCCCCATTGTCCACTCTCCTCTCCTCTTATCCACTCTCCTCTCCCCTTGTTCATGCCCCTCTCCCCTTGTTCACTCTCCATCCCCTAGTCCACCCTTGTCTCTCCTTGTCTACTCTCACCTCCCCTTGTCCACTCTCCTTTCCCATTGTCCACTCTCCTCTCCTCTTGTTCACAATCGTCTCCCCTTCTCCACTCTACTCTCCCTTTGCCCACTCTCCTCTCCCCTTGTTCACTCCCCTAAGCCCTTGTTCACTCTCCTCCACCCTTGTCCACCCTTTTCTCTCCTTGTCTACTCACACCTCCCCTTGTCCACTCTCCTTTCCCCATGTCCACTCTCTTCTCCTCTTGTCCACTCTTCTCCCCCTTGTCGACTCTCCTCTCCCTTTGTTCACTTTCCTCTCCACTTGTCCACTCTCCTCTCCCCTTGTGCACTCTCCTCTCCCCTTGTCCACCCAACTCTCCTTTTGTCCTCTCTCTTCTCCTCTTGTTCACAGTCCTCTTCCCTTCTCCACTCTCCTCTCCCCTTGTCCACTCTGCTCTCCTCTTGTCCAGTCTCTTCTCCCCTTCTCCACTCTCCTCTCCCTTGTCCAGCTCCTCTCCTCTTGTCCACTCTCCTCCCCGCTTGTCCACTCTCCTCTCCCCTTGTCCACTCTCCTCTCCCTTGTTCACTCTTCTCTCCTCTTGTCCACTCTCCTTTCCCCCTTGTCCACCCTCGTCTCTCCTTGTCTAATCTCAGCTCCCCTTGTCCACTCTACTTTCCCCTTGTCCACTCTCTTCCCCCCTTGTCCACTCTCCTCTCCCCTTGTCCACACCCCTCTCCTCTTGTCCACTCTCCTCCCCCCTTGTCCTCTCTCCTCTCACCTTGTTCACGCTCCTCTCCTCTTGTCCACACTCCTCTCTCCTTGTTCACACTCCTCTCCCCTTGACCACAATCCTCTCCCCTTGTCCACTCTCCTCTCCCTTGTCCACCCTCCTCTCCTCTTGTCCACCCTCCTCTCCTCTTGTCCGCTCTCCTCTCCTCTCCTCTTGTCCAGTCTCCTCTCCTCTTGTCCACTTTCTTCCCCCCCTTGTCCACTCTGCTTTCTTTTGTTCACTCTCCTCTCCCCTTGTTCACTCTCCTCTCCCCTTGTATACTCTCACATCCCCTTGTCCACTCTCCTATCCACTTGTCCCCTCTCCACTCCACTTGTTCACACCCTTCTCCCCATGTTCACTCTCCTCCCCCCTTGTCCACTCTCCTTTCCCCTTGTCCACTCTCCTCTCCTCTCCCCTTGTCCACTCTCCTCTCCCCTTGTTCACTCTCCTCTCCTCTTACCCACTCTCCTCTCCGCTTGTTCATACTCCTCTCCCCTTGTCCACTCTCCTCTCCCCTTGTCCACTCTCCTCTCCCCTTGTTCACTCTCCTCTCCCCTTGTCCAGTCTCCTCTCCTCTTGTCCACTTTCTTCCCCCTTGTCCACTCTCCTTTCCCCTTGTCCATTCTCCTCTCCCCTTGTTCACTCTCCCACTCCCCTTGTCCACTCTCCTCTCCTCTTGTCCACTCTCTTCCCCCCTTGTCCGCTCTGCTTTCCCCTTGTCCACTCTTCTCTCCCCTTGTCCACTCTCCTCTCCCCTTGTTCACTCTCCTCTACTCTTGTCCACTCTCCTCTCCCCTTTTTCACTCTCCTCTCACCTTGTTCCCTCTACTCCCTCCTTGTCCACACGGCTTTCCTTTGTTCACTCTCCTCTCCCATTGTTCACTCTCCTCTCCCCTTGTCCACTCTCCTCCTGACTTATTCACTCTCCTGTCCCTTGTCCACTCTCCTCTCCCCTTGTTCACTCTTCTCTCCTCATGTCCACTCTGCTGCGACCTAGTGCAAACTTGTCTCCCCTTGTCTACTCTCATGTCCCCTTGTCCACTCTCCTTTCTCTTGTCCACTCTCCTCTCCCCTTGTTCACTCTCCTCTCTCCTTGTTCACTCTCCTCTCCCCTTGTCACTCTCCTCTCCTCTTGTCCACTCTCTTCCCCCCTTGTTCGCTCTCTTCTCCCTTGTTCACTCTCACCCCCTTGTCCACACTCGACTCCACTTCTCCACTCTCCTCTCCCCTTGTTCACTCTCCTCTCCCGTTGTTCACTCTACTCTCCCCTTGTCCACTCCCCTCTCCTCCTGTCTACTGTCCTCCCCCCTTGTCCATTCTCCTCTCCCCTTGGCCACTCTCCTGTGCCCTTGTTCACTCTCCTCCCCACTTGTCCACCCTCATCTCCCCTTGTCTACTCTCACCTGCCCTTGTCCACTCTCCTTTCCCTTGTCCATCCTACTCTCCTATTGTTCACTCTCCTCCCCCTTGTTCACTCTACTTTCCCCTTGTCCACTGTCCGCTCCCCTTGTCCACTCTCCTCTCCCATTGTTCACACTCCTCTCCTCTTGTCCAGTCTCTTCTCCCCTTGTTCACTCTCCTCCTCCCTTGTACACCCTCGTCTCTCCTTGTCTACTCACACCTCCCCTAGTCCACTCTCCTCTACCCTTGTACACTCTCCTCTCCTCTTGTCCACTCTCTTCCCCTATTGTCCACTCTTCTCTCCCCTTGTCCACCCTCCCCTCCTCTTGTCCACTCCCTTCTCCCCTTTTTCATTCTCCTCTCCCCTTGTTCACTCTCCTCCCCCCTTATCCACTCAGCTTTCCACTTGTCCACCCTCCTCTCCCCTTGTCCACTCTCACCTTCCCTTGTTCACTATCCTCCCCCCTTGTCCACTCTCCTCAACCCTTGTCCACTCTCCTCTCCCCTTGTTCACTCTCCTCTCCTCTTGTCCACTCTCCTCTCCCCTTGTCCACTCTCCTCTCCCCTTGTTCACTCTCCTCTCCTCTTGTCCAGTCTCCTCTCCCCTTTTTCACTCTCCTCTCCCTTTGTTCACTCTGCTTTCTCCTTGTCCACTGTCCGCTCCCCTTGTCCACTCTCCTCTCCCATTGTTCACACTCCTCTCCTCTTGTCACTCTACTCTCCCCTTGTTCACTCCCCTCTCCCCTTGGTCCACTCTCTACTCCTCTTGTCACTCTCTTCCCCCCTTGTCCACTCTCCTCTCCCCTTGACCACCCTCCTCTCCCATTGTCCACCCTCCTCTCCTCTTGTCCACTCTCCTCTCCCTTGTCCATTCTCCTCTCCAATTGTTCACTCTCCTCCCCCCTTGTCCAATCTCGCCTCTCCTTGTCTACTCTCACCTCCCCTTGTCCACTCTCCTTTCCCATTGTCCACGCTCCTCCCCTCTTGTCCACTCTCCTCTCCCCTTGTCCACTCTCCTCTCCTCTTGTCCACTCTCCCCTCCCCTTGTTCACTCATTTCTCCTCTTGTCCACTCTCCTCTCCCCTTGCCCACACTCCTCTCCTCTTGTCCCCTCTCTTACCCCCTTGTCCACTCTCCTCTACCCTTGTCCACTCTCCTCTCCTCTTGTCCACACTCTTCCCCTATTGTCCACTCTCCTCTCCCCTTGTCCACCCTCCCCTCTTCTTATCCACTGTCCTCTCCCCTTTGTCAGTCTCCTCTCCCCTTGTTCACTCTCCTCCCCTCTTGTCCACTCTCCTCCCCCCTTGTCCACTCTCCTCTACCCTTGTCCACTCTCCTCTACCCTTATCCGCACTCCTCTCCTCTTCACCACCCTCCTCTCCCCATGTTCTCTCTCCTCTCCTCCTGTCCACTCTCTTCCCACCTTGTCCACTCTCCTCTCCCCTTGTCCACCCCCTCTCCTCTTGTCCACCCTCCTCCACCCTTGTCCACTCTCCTCTCCCCCTTGTTCACTCTCATCTCCTCTTGTCCACTCTCCTCTCCCCTTGTCCACTCTCCTTTCCTCTTGCCCACTCTCCTCTCCCCTTGTTCACTCTCTTCTGCCCTTTTTCACTCTCCTCTCCCCTTGTTCACTCTTCTCTACTCTTGCCAACTCTCCTCCCCCCTTGTCCACCCTTGTCACCCCTTGTCTACTCTCACCTCCCCTTGTCCACTCTCCTTTCCCCTTGTCCACTCTCCTCTCCCCTTGTTCACACTCCTCTTCCCTTGTCCACTCTCCTCTCCTCTTGTCCACTCTCATCCCCCCTTGTTCACTCTCTATTCCCCTTGTTCAGTCTCCTCGCCCCTTGTCCCTCTCCTCTCTTCTTTTCCACTCTCCTCTCCCCTTGTTCACTCTCCTCTCCCCTTGTTCACTCTCCTCTCCCCTTGTACTCTCTCCTATCCCCTTGTTCACTCTCTTCTCCCTTTGTTCACTCTCCTCCCCCCTTGTCCAGCCTCCTCTCCTCTTGTTGACTCTCCTGTCCCTGTTTCACTCTCCTCTCCCCTTGTTCACTCTCCTCCCCCCTTGTCCTCTCTGCTTTCGCTTGTCCACTCTCCTCTCCCCTTGGCCACTCTCCTCTCCTCTTGTCCACTCTCCTCTCCCTTTTTTCACTCTCCTCTCCCCTTGTTCACTCTGCTTTCTCCTTGTCCACTCTCCTGTCCCCTTGTCCACTCTCCTCTCCCCTTGTCCACTGTCCTCTCCCCTTGTCCACTCTCCTCTCCTATTGTCCACCCTCCTCTCCCCTTGTTCACTCTCCTCTCCCCTTGGCCACTCTCCTCTACTCTTGTCCACTCTCCTCTCCCTTTTTTCACTCTCCTCTCCCCTTGTTCACTCTGCTTTCTCCTTGTCCACTCTCCTGTCCCCTTGTCCACTCTCCTCTCCCCTTGTTCACTCTACTCTCCCCTTGTTCACTCCCCTCTCCCCTTGGTCCACTCTCCTCTCCCATTGTCCACCCTCTTCTCCTCTTGTCCACTCTCCTCTCCCTTGAACACTCTTCTCTCCAATTGTTCACTCTCCTCCCCCCTTGTCCACCCTCGTCTCTCCTTGTCTACTCTCACCTCCCCTTGTCCACTCTCCTTTCCCTTTGTCCACTCTCCTCCCTCTTGTCCACTCTCCTCCCCCCCTTGTCCACTCTCCTCTCCCCTTGTCCACTCTCCTCTCCCCTTGTTCACTCTTCTCTCCTCTTGTCCACTCTCCTCTCCCCTTGCCCACACTCCTCTCTTCTTGTCAGCTCTCTTACCCCCTTGTCCACTCTCCTCTACCCTTGTCCACTCTTCTCTCCTCTTGTCCACACTCTTCCCCTATTGTCCACTCTCCTTTCCCCTTGTCCACCCCCTCTCCTCTTGTCCCCTCTCCTCCATCCTTGTCCACTCTCTCTCCCCTTGTTCACTCTCATCTCCTCTTGTCCACTCTCACCTCCCCTTGTCCACTCTCCTTTCCCCTTGTCCACTCTCCTCTCCCCTTGTTCACACTCCTCTTCCCTTGTCCACTCTCCTCTCCTCTTGTCCACTCTCATCCCCCCTTGTTCACTCTCTTTTCCCCTTGTTCAGTCTCCTCGCCCCTTGTCCCTCTCCTCTCTACTTTTCCACTCTCCTCTCCCCTTGTTCACTCTCCTCTCCCCTTGTTCACTCTCCTCTCCCCTTGTCCACTCTCCTCTCCCCTTGTTCACTCTCTTCTCCCTTTGTTCACTCTCCTCCCCCCTTGTCCAGCCTCCTCTCCTCTTGTTGACTCTCCTCTCCCCTGTTTCACTCTCCTCTCCCCTTGTTCACTCTCCTCCCCCCTTGTCCTCTCTGCTTTCGCTTGTCCACTCTCCTCTCCCCTTGCCCACTCTCCTCTCCCCTTGTCCACTGTCCTCTCCCCTTGACCACCATCCTCTATTATTGTCCACCGTCCTCTCCTCTTGTCCACTCTCCTCTCCCTTTTTTCACTCTCCTCTCCCCTTGTTCACTCTGCTTTCTCCTTGTCCACTCTCCTGTCCCCTTGTCCACTCTCCTCTCCCCTTGTTCACTCTACTCTCCCCTTGTTTACTCTCCTCTCCCCTTGGTACACTCTCCTCTCCTCTTGTCACTCTCTTCCCCCCTTGTCCACTCTCCTCTCCCCTTGACCACCCTCCTCTCCCATTGTCCACCCTCCTCTCCTCTTGTCCACTCTCCTCTCCCTTGTCCACTCTCCTCTCCAATTGTTCACTCTCCTCCCCTCTTGTCCACCCTCGTCTCTCCTTGTCTACTCTCACCTCCCCTTGTCCACTCTCCTTTCCCTTTGTCCACTCTCCTCCCCTTTTGTCCACTCTCCTCCCCCGTTGTCCACTCTCCTCTCCTCTTGTCCACACTCTTCCCCTATTGTCCACTCTCCTCTCCCCTTGTCCACACTCCCCTCCTCTTGTCCACTGTCCTCTCCCCTTTTTCAGTCTCCTCTCCCCTTGTCCACTCTCCTCTCCCCTTCTCACTCTCTTCTCCTCTTGGCCACACTCCTCTCCCTTGCCCACGCTCCTCTACCCTTGTCCACTCTCCTCTCCCCTTATCCACACTCCTCTCCACTTCACCACCCTCCTCTCCCCATGTTCTCTCTACTCTCATCCTGTCCACTCTGTTCCCCCGCCTTGTCCACTCTCCTTTCCCCTTGTTCACTCTCTTCTGCCCTTGTTCACTCTCCTCTCCCCTTGTTCGCTCTTATCTACTCTTGCCAACTCTCCTCCCCCCTTGTCCACCCTTGTCACCCCTTGTCTACTCTCACCTCCCCTTGTCCACTCTCCTTTCCCCTTATCCACTCTCCTCTCCCCTTGTTCACACTCCTCTTCCCTTGTCCACTCTCCTCTCCTCTTGTCCACTCTCATCACCCCTTGTTCACTCTCTTTTCCCCTTGTTCAGTCTCCTCGCCCCTTGTCCCTCTCCTCTCTTCTTTTCCACTCTCCTCTCCCCTTGTTCACTCTCCTCTCCCCTTGTACACTCTCCTCTCCCCTTGTCCACTCTCCTCTCCCCTTGTTCACTCTCTTCTCCCTTTGTTCACTCTCCCCCCCCCTTGTCCAGCCTCCTCTCCTCTTGTTGACTCTCCTCTCCCCTTTTTCACTCTCCTCTCCCCTTGTTCACTCTCCTCCCCCCTTGTCCTCTCTGCTTTCGCTTGTCCACTCTCCTCTCCCCTTGCCCACTCTCCTCTCCCCTTGTCCACCGTGCTCTCCCCTTGTCCACCATCCTCTCCTATTGTCCACTCTCCTCTCCCCATTTTCACTCTCCTCTCCCCTTGTTCACTCTGCTTTCTCCTTGTCCACTCTCCTGTCCCCTTGTCCACTCTCCTCTCCCCTTGTTCACTCTCCTCTCCTCTTGTCCACTCTTCTCTCACCTTGCCCACTCTCCACTCCCATTGTCCGCTCTCCTCTCCCCTTGTCCACCCTCCTCTCTCCTACTCCACACTCCTGCCCTCTTGTCCACGCTCTTCCCCCCTTGTCCACTCTCCTCGCCCCTTGTCCACCCTCCTCTCCTCTTGTCCACTCTCCTCCCCCCTTGTCCACTGTCCTCTCTCCTTGTCCACTCTCCTCTCCTCTTGTTCACTCTTCTCTCCTCTTGTCCACTCTCCTCCCCCTAGTCTACCCTCATCTCTCCTTCTCTACTCTCACCTCCCCTTGTCCACTCTATTCTCCCCTTGTTCACTCTCCTCACCCCTTGTCCACTCTCCTCTCCTATTGTCCACTCTCATCCCCCTTGTTCACTCTCTTTTCCCCTTGTTCAGTATCCTCGCCCCTTGTCCACCCTCCTCTCCTCTTGTCCACTCTCCTCCCCCCTTGTCCACTGTCCTCTCTCCTTGTCCACTCTCCTCTCCTCTTGTTCACTCTTCTCTCCTCTTGTCCACTCTCCTCCCCCTAGTCTACCCTCATCTCTCCTTCTCTACTCTCACCTCCCCTTGTCCACTCTATTCTCCCCTTGTTCACTCTCCTCACCCCTTGTCCACTCTCCTCTCCTATTGTCCACTCTCATCCCCCCTTGTTCACTCTCTTTTCCCCTTGTTCAGTATCCTCGCCCCTTGTCCCTCTCCTCTCTTCTTTTCCACTCTCTTCTCCCTTGTTCACTCTCCTCTCCCCTTGTACACTCTCCTCTCCCCTTGTCCACTCTCCTCTCCCCTTGTATACTCTCACTTCCCCTTGTCCACTCTCCTTTCCCCTGTCTACTCTCCTCTCCCCTTGTTCACTCTCTTCTCCCTTTGTTCACTCTCCTCCCCCCTTGTCCAGCCTCCTCTCCTCTTGTTGACGCTCCTCTCCCCTTTTTCACTCTCCTCTCCCCTTGTTCACTCTCCTCCCCCCTTGTCCTCTCTGCTTTCGCTTGTCCACTCTCCTCTCCCCTTGCCCACTCTCCTCTCCCCTTGTCCACTGTGCTCTCCCCTTGTCCACCATCCTCTCCTATGGTCCACTCTCCTCTCCCCATTTTCACTCTCCTCTCCCCTTGTTCAATCTGCTTTCTCCTTGTTCACTCTTCTCTACTCTTGCCAACTCTCCTCCCCCTTGTCCACCCTTGTCACCCCTTGTCTACTCTCACCTCCCCTTGTCCACTCTCCTTTCCCTTGTCCACTCTCCTCTCCCCTTGTTCACACTCCTCTTCCCTTGTCCACTCTCCTCTCCTCTTGTCCACTCTCATCCCCCCTTGTTCATTCTCTTTTCCCCTTGTTCAGTCTCCTCGCCCCTTGTCCCTCTCCTCTCTTCTTTTCCACTCTCCTCTCCCCTTGTTCACTCTCCTCTCCCCTTGTTCACTCTCCTCTCCCCTTGTACTCTCTCCTATCCCCTTGTTCACTCTCTTCTCCCTTTGTTCACTCTCCTCCCCCCTTGTCCAGCCTCCTCTCCTCTTGTTGACTCTCCTGTCCCCTGTTTCACTCTCCTCTCCCCTTGTTCACTCTCCTCCCCGCTTGTCCTCTCTGCTTTCGCTTGTCCACTCTCCTCTCCCCTTGGCCACTCTCCTCTCCTCTTGTCCACTCTCCTCTCCCTTTTTTCACTCTCCTCTCCCCTTGTTCACTCTGCTTTCTCCTTGTCCACTCTCCTGTCCCCTTGTCCACTCTCCTCTCCCCTTGTCCACTGTCCTCTCCCCTTGTCCACCATCCTCTCCTATTGTCCACCCTCCTCTCCCCTTGTTCACTCTCCTCTCCCCTTGGCCACTCTCCTCTACTCTTGTCCACTCTCCTCTCCCTTTTTTCACTCTCCTCTCCCCTTGTTCACTCTGCTTTCTCCTTGTCCACTCTCCTGTCCCCTTGTCCACTCTCCTCTCCCCTTGTTCACTCTACTCTCCCCTTGTTCACTCCCCTCTCCCCTTGGTCCACTCTCCTCTCCCATTGTCCACCCTCTTCTCCTCTTGTCCACTCTCCTCTCCCCTTGAACACTCTTCTCTCCAATTGTTCACTCTCCTCCCCCCTTGTCCACCCTCGTCTCTCCTTGTCTACTCTCACCTCCCCTTGTCCACTCTCCTTTCCCTTTGTCCACTCTCCTCCCCTCTTGTCCACTCTCCTCCCCCCCTTGTCCACTCTCCTCTCCCCTTGTCCACTCTCCTCTCCCTTGTTCACTCTTCTCTCCTCTTGTCCACTCTCCTCTCCCCTTGCCCACACTCCTCTCCTCTTGTCAGCTCTCTTACCCCCTTGTCCACTCTCCTCTACCCTTGTCCACTCTCCTCTCCTCTTGTCCACACTCTTCCCCTATTGTCCACTCTCCTTTCCCCTTGTCCACCCCCTCTCCTCTTGTCCACTCTCCTCCATCCTTGTCCACTCTTCTCTCCCCTTGTTCACTCTCATCTCCTCTTGTCCACTCTCACCTCCCCTTGTCCACTCTCCTTTCCCCTTGTCCACTCTCCTCTCCCCTTGTTCACACTCCTCTTCCCTTGTCCACTCTCCTCTCCTCTTGTCCACTCTCATACCCCCTTGTTCACTCTCTTTTCCCCTTGTTCAGTCTCCTCGCCCCTTGTCCCTCTCCTCTCTACTTTTCCACTCTCCTCTCCCCTTGTTCACTCTCCTCTCCCCTTGTTCACTCTCCTCTCCCCTTGTCCACTCTCCTCTCCCCTTGTTCACTCTCTTCTCCCTTTGTTCACTCTCCTCCCCCCTTGTCCAGCCTCCTCTCCTCTTGTTGACTCTCCTCTCCCCTGTTTCACTCTCCTCTCCCCTTGTTCACTCTCCTCCCCCCTTGTCCTCTCTGCTTTCGCTTGTCCACTCTCCTCTCCCCTTGCCCACTCTCCTCTCCCCTTGTCCACTGTCTTCTCCCCTTGACCACCATCCTCTATTATTGTCCACCTTCCTCTCCTCTTGTCCACTCTCCTCTCCCTTTTTTCACTCTCCTCTCCCCTTGTTCACTCTGCTTTCTCCTTGTCCACTCTCCTGTCCCCTTGTCCACTCTCCTTTCCCCTTGTTCACTCTACTCTCCCCTTGTTTACTCTCCTCTCCCCTTGGTACACTCTCCTCTCCTCTTGTCACTCTCTTCCCCCCTTGTCCACTCTCCTCTCCCCTTGACCACCCTCCTCTCCCATTGTCCACCCTCCTCTCCTCTTGTCCACTCTCCTCTCCCCTTGTCCACTCTCCTCTCCAATTGTTCACTCTCCTCCCCTCTTGTCCACCCTCGTCTCTCCTTGTCTACTCTCACCTCCCCTTGTCCACTTTCCTTTCCCTTTGTCCACTCTCCTCCCCTCTTGTCCACTCTCCTCCCCCGTTGTCCACTCTCCTCTCCTCTTGTCCACACTCTTCCCCTATTGTCCACTCTCCTCTCCCCTTGTCCACACTCCCCTCCTCTTGTCCACTGTCCTCTCCCCTTTTTCAGTCTCCTCTCCCCTTGTCCACTCTCCTCTCCCCTTCTCACTCTCTTCTCCTCTTGGCCACACTCCTCTCCCCTTGCCCACGCTCCTCTACCCTTGTCCACTCTCCTCTCCCCTTATCCACACTCCTCTCCTCTTCACCACCCTCCTCTCCCCATGTTCTCTCTACTCTCCTCCTGTCCACTCTGTTCCCGCCTTGTCCACTCTCCTTTCCCCTAGTTCACTCTCTTCTGCCCTTGTTCACTCTCCTCTCCCCTTGTTCGCTCTTATCTACTCTTGCCAACTCTCCTCCCCCCTTGTCCACCCTTGTCACCCCTTGTCTACTATCACCTCCCCTTGTCCACTCTCCTTTCCCCTTATCCACTCTCCTCTCCCCTTGTTCACACTCCTCTTCCCTTGTCCACTCTCCTCTCCTCTTACCCACTCTCATCACCCCTTGTTCACTCTCTTTTCCCCTTGTTCAGTCTCCTCGCCCCTTGTCCCTCTCCTCTCTTCTTTTCCACTCTCCTCTCCCCTTGTTCACTCTCCTCTCCCCTTGTACACTCTCCTCTCCCCTTGTCCACTCTCCTCTCCCCTTGTTCACTCTCTTCTCCCTTTGTTCACTCTCCTCCCCCCTTGTCCAGCCTCCTCTCCTCTTGTTGACTCTCCTCTCCCCTTTTTCACTCTCCTGTCCCCTTGTCCACTCTCCTCTCCCCTTGTTCACTCTCCTTTCCTCTTGTCCACTCTTCTCTCACCTTGCCCACTCTCCACTCCCATTGTCCGCTCTCCTCTCCCCCTTGTCCACCCTCCTCTCTCCTACTCCACACTCCTGCCCTCTTGTCCACGCTCTTCCCCCCTTGTCCACTCTCCTCGCCCCTTGTCCACCCTCCTCTCCTCTTGTCCACTCTCCTCCCCCCTTGTCCACTGTCCTCTCCCCTTGTCCACTCTCCTCTCCTCTTGTTCACTCTTCTCTCCTCTTGTCCACTCTCCTCCCCCTAGTCTACCCTCATCTCTCCTTCTCTACTCTCACCTCCCCTTGTCCACTCTCCTTTCCCCTTGTCCACTCTATTCTCCCCTTGTTCACTCTCCTCACCCCTTGTCCACTCTCCTCTCCTATTGTCCACTCTCATCCCCCCTTGTTCACTCTCTTTTCCTCTTGTTCAGTATCCTCGCCCCTTGTCCCTCTCCTCTCTTCTTTTCCACTCTCCTCTCCCCTTGTTCACTCTCCTCTCCCCTTGTACACTCTCCTCTCCCCTTGTCCACTCTCCTCTCCCCTTGTATACTCTCACTTCCCCTTGTCCACTCTCCTTTCCCCCTGTCTACTCTCCTCTCCCCTTGTTCACTCTCTTCTCCCTTTGTTCACTCTCCTCCCCTCCTTGTCCAGCCTCCTCTCCTCTTGTTGACTCTCCTCTCCCCTTTTTCACTCTCCTCTCCCCTTGTTCACTCTCCTCCCCCCTTGTCCTCTCTGCTTTCGCTTGTCCACTCTCCTCTCCCCTTGCCCACTCTCCTCTCCCCTTGTCCACTGTGCTCTCCCCTTGTCCACCATCCTCTCCTATGGTCCACTCTCCTCTCCCCATTTTCACTCTCCTCTCCCCTTGTTCACTCTGCTTTCTCCTTGTCCACTCTCCTCTCCTCTTGTCACTCTCTTCCCCCCTTGTCCACTCTCCTCTCCCCTTGACCACCCTCCTCTCCCATTGTCCACCCTCCTCTCCTCTTGTCCACTCTCCTCTCCCCTTGTCCACTCTCCTTTCCCTTTGTCCACTCTCCTCCCCTCTTGTCCACTCTCCTCCCTGCTTGTCCACTCTCCTCTCCCATTGTCCACACTCCCCTCCCCTTGTTCACTCTTCTCTCCTCTTGTCCAGTCTCCTCTCCCCTTGCCCACACTCCTCTGCTCTTGTCCCCTCTCTTACCCTCTTGTCCACTCTCCTCTACACTTGTCCATTCTCCTCTCCCCTTGTCCACCCTCCCCTCATCTTGTCCACTGTCCTCTCCCCTTTTTCAGTCTCCTCTCCCCTTCTTCACTCTCCTCTCCCCTTGTTCACTCTCCTCTCCCGTTGTCCACTCTCCTCTCCCCTTGTTCACTCTCTTCTCCCTTTGTTCACTCTCATCCCCGCTTGTCCAGCCTCCTCTCCTCTTGCTGACTCTCCTCTCCCCTTTTTCACTCTGCTCTCCCCTTGTTCACTCTCCTCCCCCCTTGTCCTCTCTGCTTTCGCTTGTCCACTCTCCTCTCCCCTTGCCCACTCTCCTCTCCCCTTGTCCACTGTGCTCTCCCCTTGTCCACCATCCTCTCCTATTGTCCACCCTCCTCTCCCCTTGTTCACTCTCCTCTCCGCTTGGCCACTCTCCTCTCCTCTTGTCCACTCTCCTCTCCCCATTTTCACTCTCCTCTCCCCTTGTTCACTCTGCTTTCTCCTTGTCCACTCTCCTGTCCCCTTGTCCACTCTCCTCTCCCCTTGTTCACTCTCCTCTCCTCTTGTCCACTCTCCTCTCACCTTGCCCACTCTCCACTCCCGTTGTCCGCTCTCCACTCCCCTTGTCCACCCTCCTCTCTCCTACTCCACACTCCTGCCCTCTTGTCCACTCTCTTCCCCCCTTGTCCACTCTCCTCGCCCCTTGTCCACCCCCCTCTCCTCTTGTCCACTCTCCTCCCCCCTTGTCCACTGTCCTCTCCCCTTGTCCACTCTCCTCTCCTCTTGTTCACTCTTCTCTCCTCTTGTCCACTCTCCTCCCCCTAGTCTACCCTCATCTCTCCTTCTCTACTCTCACCTCCCCTTGTCCACTCTCCTTTCCCCTTGTACACTCTATTCTCCCCTTGTTCACTCTCCTCACCCCTTGTCCACTCTCCTCTCCTATTGTCCACTCTCTTCCCTTACTTGTCCACTCTTTTCTCCCCTTGTCCACTCTCCTCTCCCCTTGTATACTCTCACTTCCCCTTGTCCACTCTCCTTTCCCTCTGTCTACTCTCCTCTCCCCTTGTTCACTCTATTCTCCCGTTGTTCACTCTCCTCCCCCCTTGTCCACTCTCCTCTCCTCTTGTCCACTCTCCTCTTCCCCTTGTTCACTCTCCTCTCCCCTTGTCCACGCTCCTCTCCTCTTGTCCACTCTCCTCTCCCCTTGTCCAGTCTCTTCTCCCCTTGTTCACTCTCCTCCCCCCTTGTCCACCCTCGTCTCTCCTTGTCTACAGACACCTCCCTTTGTCCACTCTCCTTTCTCCTTGTCCACCCTCTTCTCCCCTTGTTCACTCTCCTCTCCCCTTGTCCACTCTCCTTTACTCTTGTCCACTCTCTTCCCCCCTTGTCCACACTCCTCTCCCCTTTCCACCTCCCTCTCCTCTTGTTCACTCTCCTCTCCCCTTGTCCACTCTCCTCTCCCGTTATCTACTCTCACCTCCCCTTGTCCACACTCCTTACGCCTTGTCCACTCTCCTCTCCCCTTGTTCACTCTCTTCTCCCCTTATTCACACTCCTCTCCCCTTGTCCACTATCCTCTCCTCTTGTCACTCTCTTCACCCCTTGTCCAGTCTCCTCTCCCCTTGTCCACTCTCTTCTCCCCTTGTTCACTCTCCTCTCCCCTTATCCACTCGCCTCCCATCTTGTCCACATTCTTCCCCCCTTGTCCACTCCCTTCTCCCATTGTCCACTCTCCTCACCCCTTGTTCACACTGCTCTCCCCTTGTCCACTCTCCTCTCATCTTGTCCACTCTCCTCCCCCCTTGTTCAATCCCCTCTGCCCTTGTTCACTCTCCTCCCCCCTTGTCCACCCTTGTCTCTCCTTGTCTACTCTCACCTCCCATTGTCCACTCTCCTTTCCCCATGTCCACTCTCTTCTCCTCTTGTCCACTCTTCTCCCCCTTGTCGACTCTCCTCTCCCTTTGTTCACTTTCCTCTCCACTTGTCCACTCTCCTCTCCCCTTGTGCACTCTCATCTCCCCTTGTCCACCCAACTCTCCTTTTGTCCACTCTCTTCTCCTCTTGTTCACAGTCCTCTCCCCTTCTCCACTCTCCTCTCCCCCTGTCCACTCTGCTCTCCTCTTGTCCACTCTCTTTGCCCCTTGTCCATTCTCCTCTCCCCTTGTCCAGCTCCTCTCCTCTTGCCACTCTCCTCCCCCCTTGTCCACTCTCCTCTCCCCTTGTCCACACCCCTCTCCTCTTGTCCACTCTCCTCCCCCCTGTCCACTCTCCTCTCACATTGTTCACGCTCCTCTCCTCTTGTCCACTCTCCTCTCCCCTTGTCTACTCTCACCTCCCCTTGTCCACTCTCCTATCCACTTGTCCCCTCTCCACTCCACTTGTTCACACCATTCTCCCCATGTTCACTCTCCTCCCCCCTTGTCCACTCTCCTTTCCCCTTGTCCACTCTCCTCTCCTCTCCCCTTGTCCACTCTCCTCTCCCCTTGTTCACTCTTCTCTCCCCTTGTTCACTCTCCTCTCCCCTTGTGCTCTCTCCTCTCCTCTTGTCACTCACTACCCCCATTGTTCACTCTCCTCTCCCCTTGACCACACTCCTCTCTCCTTCTCGACCCTCCTCTCCTCTTGTCCACTCTCCTCTCCCCTTGTTCAGTCTTCTCTTCTCTTGTCCACACTCCTCCCCCTTTGTCCACCGTCGTCTCTGCATGTCTACTCTCACCTCCCCTTGTCCTTTCTCCTTTCCCCTTGTCCACTCTCTTTTCTCCTTGTTCACTCTCCTCTCGCCTTGTCCACTCGCCTCTCCTCTTGTCCACTCTCGTCCCCACTTGTCCACCCCCTTCTTCCCTTGTCTACTCTCCTCTCCCCTTGTTCACTCTCCTCTCCCCTTGTCCACTCTCCTCTCCCCTTGTTCACTCTCCTCTCCCCTACTCTTGTCCACTCTCTTCCCCCCTTGTCCACTATCCTCTCCCCTTTTTCACTTTCCTCTCCTCTTGTTAACTCTCGTCTCCCCTTGTTCACTCTTTTCCCCCATTGTCCACTCTCCTCTCCTCTTATCCACTCTCCTCTCCCCTTGTTCACGCCCCTCTCCCCTTGTTCACTCTCCCCCCCCAGTCCACCCTTGTCTCTCCTTGTCTACTCTCACCTCCCCTTGTCCACTCTCCTTTCCCCTTGTCCACTCTCTTCTCCTCTTGTTCACAATCGTCTCCCCTTCTCCACTCTACTGTCCCCATGTCCACTCTCCTCTCCCCTTGTTCACTCCCCTCTGCCCTTGTTCACTCTCCTCCCCCCTTGTCCACCCTTGTCTCTCCTTGTCTACTCTCACCTCCCCTTGTCCACTCTCCTTTCCCCATGTCCACTCTCTTCTCCTCTTGTCCACTCTTCTCCCCCTTGTCGACTCTCCTCTCCCTTCGTTCACTTTCCTCTCCACTTGTCCACTCTCCTCTCCCCTTGTGCACTCTCCTCTCCCCTTGTCCACCCAACTCTCCTTTTGTCCTCTCTCTTCTCCTCTTGTTCACAGTCCTCTCCCCTTCTCCACTCTACTCTCCCCTTGTCCACTCTGCTCTCCTCTTGTCCAGTCTCTTCTCCCCTTGTCCACTCTCCTCTCCCCTTGACCACACTCCTCTCCCCTTCTCGACCCTCCTCTCCTCTTGTCCACTCTCCTCCCCCCTTGTCCACTCTCCTCTCCCCTTGTCCACTCTCCTCTCCCCTTGTTCACTCTTCTCTCCTCTTGTCCACTCTCCTTTCCCCCTTGTCCACCCTCGTCTCTCCTTGTCTAATCTCACCTCCCCTTGTCCACTCTACTTTCCCCTTGTCCACTCTCTTCCCCCGTTGTCCACTCTCCTCTCCCCTTGTCCACACCCCTCTCCTCTTGTCCACTCTCCTCCCCCCTTGTCCACTCTCCTGTCACCTTGTTCACGCTCTTCTCCTCTTGTCCACTCTCCTCTCCCCTTGTCCACTCTCCTCTCCTCTCCCCTTGTCCACTCTCCTCTCCCCTTGTTCACTCTCCTCTCCTCTTACCCACTCTCCTCTCTGCTTGTTCACACTCCTCTCCCCTTGTTCACACTCCTCTCCCCTTGAC
>NW_027276312.1:0-41630 GCF_030028105.1 Mobula birostris | reverse complement strand
GAATCTCATGCACTGAAACTCATGCCCTAAATCTCATACCCTGAAACTCCTGCCCTGAAACTCATGCACTGAAACTCATGCCCTGAATCACATGCCCTAAAACTCCTGCCCTGAATCATCTGCCCAGAAACTCATTATCTGAATCACATGCCCTGAAATTCCTGCCCTGAATCTCATGCCCTGAAACTCATGCCCTGAATCGCATGCCTTGAAACTCCTGCCCTCAAACTCATGCACTGAAACTCATGCCCTGAAACTCATGCACTGAATCTCATGCGCTAAATCTCATGACCTTAAACTCAAGCCGTGAATCTCCTGCCCTGATACTGATGCCCTGAATCTCATGCCCTGAAACTTCTGCCCTGAAACTGATGCATTGATTCTCATGCGCTAAATCTCATGACCTTAAATCAAGCCGTGAATCTCCTGCCCTGAAACTCATGCCCTGAATCTCAAGCTCTGAAACTCCTGCCCTGAAACTCATGCACTGAAAGACATCCCCTGAAACTCTTGCACTGAAACTCTTGCTCTGAAACACCTGCCCTGAATCTCCTGCCCTGAATCTCCTGCCCTGAAACTGCTGCGCTGAATCTCAAGCCCTGAAACCACAGACCTGAAACCCATGCCCTGAAACTCATGTGGTGAATCTCATGCCCTGAAACTCATGTCCTGAATCTCATGCCCTGAAACTCCTGCCCTCAAACTCATGCACTGAAACTCTTGCACTGAAACACCTGCCCTAAAACACATGCCCTGAATGTCATGCCCTGAAATTCCTGCCCTGAAACTCATGCCCTGAATCTCATGCCCTGAAATTCTTGCACTGAAACACCTACCCTAAAACTCATGCCCTGAATCTCATGCCGTGAAACTCATGCACTGAAACTCCTGCCCTGAAACTGATGCCCTAAATCTCATGCACTGAAACTCATGCCCTGAACCTCATGCCCTGAAACTCAAGCCCTGAATCTCATGCACTGAAACTCATGCCCTAAATCTCATACCCTGAAACTCCTGCCCTGAATCTCATGCACTGAAACTCATGCCCTTAATCACATGCCCTAAAACTCCTGCCCTGAATCATCTGCCCAGAAACTCATTATCTGAAACACATGCCCTGAAATTCCTGCCCTGAATCTCATGCCCTGAAACTCATGCCCTGAATCTCATGCCTTGAAACTCCTGCTCTCAAACTCATGCACTGAATCTCATGCCCTGAATCTCATGCCTTGAAACTCCTGTCCTGAATCTCATGCCCTGAAACTCATGCCCTGAATCTCATGCCCTGAAACTCATGCCCTGAATCTCATGCCCTGAAACTCCCGCACTCAAACTAATGCCATGAATCTCATATCCTGACACTCACGGCCTGAATTACATGCCCAGAAACTACTGCCCTGAAACTCATGTCCTGAAACTCATGCACTGAATCTCATGCCCTGAACCTCATGCCCTGATTCTCCTGCCGTGAAACTCATGCCCTGAATCTCATGCCCTGAAACTTCTGCCCTGAAACTCATGCACTGAATCTCATGCGCTAAATCTCATGACCTTAAACTCAAGCCGTGAATCTCCTGCCCTGAAACTCATGCACTGAATCTCATGCCCTGAAACTTCTGCCCTGAAACTCATGCATTGAATCTCAGGCGCTAAATCTCATGACCTTAAACTCAAGCCGTGAATCTCCTGCCCTGAAACTCATGCCCTGAATCTCAAGCTCTGAAACTCCTGCCCTGAAACTCATGCACTGAACGACATGCCCTGAAACTCTTGCACTGAAACACCTTCCTTGAATCTCCTGCCCTGAATCTCCTGCCCTGAAACTGCTGCCCTGAATCTCAAGCCCTGAAACCACAGACCTGAAACCCATGCCCTGAAACTCATGCCGTGAATCTCATGCCCTGAAACTTATGTCCTGAATCTCATGCCCTGAAACTCCTGCCCTCAAACTCATGCACTGAAACTCTTGCACTGAAACACCTGCCCAAAAACACATGCCCTGAATGTCATGCCCTGAAATTCCTGCCCTGAAACTCATGCCCTGAATCTCATGCCCTGAATCTCATGCCGTGAAACTCATGCACTGAAACTCCTGCCCTGAAACTGATGCCCTAAATCTCATCCACTGAAACTCATGCCCTGAACCTCATGCCCTGAAACTCAAGTCCTGAATCTCATGCACTGAAACTCATGCCCTAAATCTCATACCCTGAAACTCATGCCCTGAAACTCATGCACTGAAACTCATGCCCTGAATCACATGCCCTAAAACTCCTGCCCTGAATCATCTGCCCAGAAACTCATTATCTGAATCACATGCCCTGAAATTCCTGCCCTGAATCTCATGCCGTGAAACTCATGCCCTGAATCTCATGCCTTGAAACTCCTGTCCTGAATCTCATGCCCTGAAACTCCTGCCCTGAAACTCATGTCCTGAAACTCATGCCCTGAATCTCATGCCCTGAAACTCAATCCCTGATTCTCCTGCCGTGAAACTCATGCCCTGAATCTCATACCCTGAAACTTCTGCCCTGAAACTCATGCACTGAACCTCATGCGCTAAATCTCATGACCTTAAACTCAAGCCGTGAATCTCCTGCCCTGAAACTCATGCACTGAATCTCATGCCCTGAAACTTCTGCCCTGAAACTCATGCATTGAATCTCAGGCGCTAAATCTCATGACCTTAAACTCAAGCCGTGAATCTCCTGCCCTGAAAGTCATGCCCTGAATCTCAAGCTCTGAAACTCCTGCCCTGAAACTCATGCACTGAAAGACATGCCCTGAAACTCTTGCACTGAAACTCTTGCACTGAAACACCTTCCCTGAATCTCCTGCCCTGAATCTCCTGCCCTGAAACTGCTGCCCTGAATCTCAAGCCCTGAAACCACAGACCTGAAACCCATGCCCTGAAACTCATGTCGTGAATCTCATGTCCTGAAACTTATGTCCTGAATCTCATGCCCTGAAACTGATGTACTGAATCTCATGCCCTGAAACTCCTGCCCTCAAACTCATGCACTGAAACTCTTGCACTGAAACACCTGCTCTAAAACACATGCCCTGAATGTCATGCCCTGAAATTCCTGCCCTGAAACTCATGCCCTGAAACTCTTGCACTGAAACACCTACCCTAAAACTCATGCCCTGAATCTCAAGCCCTGAATCTCATGCCGTGAAACTCATGCACTGAAACTCTGCCCTGAAACTGATGCCCTAAATCTCATCCACTGAAACTCATGCCCTGAACCTCATGCCCTGAAACTCAAGCCCTGAATCACATGCCCTAAAACTCCTGCCCTGAATCATTTGCCGAGAAACTCATTATCTGAATCACATGCCCTGAAATTCCTGCCCTGAATCTCATGCCCTGAAACTCATGCCCTGAATCTCATGCCTTGAAACTCCTGCCCTCAAACTCATGCACTGAAACTCATGCCCTGAATCTTCTGTCCTGATACTCATGCCCTGAATCTCATGCCCTGAATCTCATGCTCTGAAATTCATGCACTGAAACTCATCCCCTAAATGTCATGCTCTGAAACTCATGCCCTGAATCTCATGCCTTCAAACTCCTGTCCTGAATCACATGCCCTGAAACTCATGCCCTGAACCTCATGCCCTGAAACTCAAGCCCTGAATCTCATGCACGGAAAATCATGCCCTAAATCTCATACCCTGAAACTGCTGCCCTGAAACGCATGCACTGAAACTAATGCCATGAATCTCATATCATGACACTCACGCCCTGAATTACATGCCCTGACTCTTGCCCTGAAACTCATGTCCTGAAACTCATGCCCTGAATCTCATGCCCTGAAACTTCTGCCCTGAAACTCATCCACTGAATCTCATGCGCTAAATCTCATGACCTAAAACTCAAGCCGTGAATCTCCTGCCCTGAAACTCATGCCCTGAATGTCATGCCCTGAAATTCCTGCCCTGAATCTCATGCCCTGAAACTCATGCTCTGAAACTCCTGCACTGAAACTCATGCACTGAAAGACATGCCCTGAAACTCTTGCACTGAAACTCTTGCACTGAAACACCTGCCCTGAATCTCCTGCCCTGAATCTCCTGCCCTGAAGCTGCTGCCCTGAATCTCAAGCCCTGAAACCACGGACCTGAAACCCATGCCGTGAAACTCATGTCCTGAATCTCATGCCCTGAAACTCATCCCTGAATCTCATGCACTGAAACTCATGCCCTAAATCGCATACCCTGAAACTGCTGCCCTGAAACTGATGCACTGAAACACATGCCCTGAATCGCATGCCCTAAAACTCCTGCCCTGAATCATCTGCGCAGAAACTCATTATCTGAATCACATGCCCTGAAACTCATGCCCTGAATCTCATGCCTTGAAACTCCTGCCCTCAAACTCATGCAGCCAAACTCATGCACTGCAACTCATGCCCGGAATCTCATGCCTTCAAACTCCTGTCCTGAATCACATGCCCTGAAACTCATGCCCTGAATCTCATGCCCTGAAACTACTGCACTGAAACTCATGTCCTGAACCTCATGCCCTGAAACTGCTGCCCTGAATATCATGCCAAGAATCTAATATCCTCAAACTCATGTCCTGAATTACATGCCCTGAAACTACTTCACTCAAACTCATGCCCTGAAACTCATGCCCTGAAACTTCTGCCCTGAAACTCAAGCACTGAATCTCATGCGCTAAATCTCATGACCTTAAACTCAAGCCGTGAATCTCCTGCCCTGAAACTGATGCCCTGAATCTCATGCCCTGAAACTTCTGCCCTGAGACTCATGCATTGATTCTCATGCGCTAAATCTCATGACCTTAAACTCAAGCCCTGAATCTCCTGCTCTGAATCTCCTGCCCTGAAACTGCTGCCCTGAAACCACAGACCTGAAACCTATGCCCTGAAACTCATGTCCTGAATCTCATGCCCTGAAACTCATGCCCTGAATCTCATGCCGTGAAACTCCTGCCCTCAAACTCATGCACTGAAACTCATGCCCTGAATCTCCTGTCCTGATACTCAAGCCCTGAATCTCATGCCCTGAATCTCATGCTCTGAAATTCATGCACTGAAACTCATCCCCTAAATGTCATGCTCTGAAACTCATGCCCTGAATCTCATGCCTTCAAACTCCTGTCCTGCATCACATGCCCTGAAACTCATGCCCTGAACCTCATGCCCTGAAACTCAAGCCCTGAATCTCATGCACTGAAACTCATGCCCTAAATCTCATACCCTGAAACTGCTGCCCTGAAACTCATGCACTGAAACTCATGCCCTGACTCTCATGCCTTGAAACTCCTGCCCTCAAACTCATGCAGTCAAACTCATGCACTGAAACTCATGCCCGGAATCTCATGCCTTCAAACTCCTGTCCTGAATCACATGCCCAGAACCTCATGCCCTTAATCTCATGCCCTGAAACTACTGCACTGAAACTCATGTCCTGAACCTCATGCCCTGAAACTGCTGCCCTGAATATCATGCCAAGAATCTCATATCCTCAAACTCATGTCCTGAATTACATGTCCTGAAACGACTTCACTCAAACTCATGCACTGAAACTCATGCCCTGAATCTCATGCCCTGAAACTTCTGCCCTGAAACTCATGCACTGAATCTCATGCGCTAAATCTCATGACCTTAAACTCAAGCCGTGAATCTCCTGCCCTGATACTGATGCCCTGAATCTCATGCCCTGAATCTTCTGCCCTGAAACTCATGCTCTGAATCTCATGCGCTAAATCTCATGACCTTAAACTCAAGCCGTGAATCTCCTGCCCTGAAACTCATGCCCTGAATCTCATGCTCTGAAACTCCTGCCCTGAAACTTATGCACTGAAAGACATGCCCTGAAACTCTTGCACTGAATCTGTTGCACTGAAACACCTGCCCAGAATCTTCTGCACTGAATCTCATGCCCTGAAACTGCTGTCCTGAATCTCAAGCCCTGAAACCACAGACCTGAAACCCATGCCCTGAAATTCATGTCCTGAATCTCATACCTGTAACTCATGCCCTGAATCTCATGCCGTGAAACTCCTGCCCTCAAACTCATGCGCTGAAACTCATGCCCTGAATATCATGCCCTGAAACTCAAACACAGAATCTCCTGCCCTGAAACACATGCCCTAAATCTCATACCCTGAAACTCCTGCCCTGAAACTCATGCACTGAAACTCATGTCCTGAATCACATGCCCTAAAACTCCTGCCCTGAATCATCTGCCCAGAAACTCATGCCCTGAATCACATGCCCTAAAATTCCTGCACTGAATCTCATGCCCTGAAACTCATGCCCTGAATCTCATGCACTGAAACTCCTGCCCTCAAACTCATACACTGAAATTCATGCACTGAAACTCATGCCCTGAAACTCCTGCACTGAAACTGATGCCATGAATCTCATATCCTGAAACTCACGCACTGAATTACATGCCCTGAATCACCTGCCCTGAAATTCATGACCTGAATCTCATGCCTTGATTCACATGCCCTGAAACTCCTGCCCTGAATCTCCTGCCCTGAAACTCATGCCCTGAATTTCATGCTCTGAAACTCCTGCCCTCAAGCTCATGCACTGAAACTCATGCCTTTAATCACATGCACTGTATACTCCTGCCCTGAATCTCCTGCCTTGAAACTCTTGCTGTGAATCTCATGCTCTGGAACTCCTGCACTGAAACTCCTGCCCTGCATCTCCTGCCTTGAAACACATGCCCTGAATCTCGTGCCCTGAAACTCCTGCCCTGAATCACCTGCTCTGAAAATCTTGCCCTGAATCTCATGCCCTACAACTCCTCACACTGAAATTCCTGCCCTGAAACGCATGCCCAGAATCTGATGCCCTGAATCTCATGCTATGAAACTCCTGCACTGAAACTCCTGCCCTGAATCTCCTGCCCTGAAACTCATGTCCTGAATCTCATGTCCTGAATCTCATGCTCTGAAACTCCTGCAATGAAACTCCTGCCCTGAATCTCCTGCCTTGAAACTCATTCCCTGAATCTCATGCCCTGAAACTCCTGCTCTGAAACTCATGCACTGAAACTCATGCCCTGAATCTCATTCCCTGAAACTCAAGCCCTGATTCTCCTGCACTGAAACTCATGCCTTGAATCTCAAGCCCTGATTCTCCTGCCCTGAAACTCATTCCCTGAATCTCATGCCCTGAAACTTCTGCCCTGAAAGTCATGCACTGAATCTCATGCGCTAAATCTCATGACCTTAAACTCAAGCCGTGAATCTCCTGCCCTGAAACTCATGCCCTGAATCTCATGCTCTGAACCTCCTGCCCTGAAACTCATGCACTTAAAGACATGCCCTGAAACTCTTGCACTGAAACACCTGGCCTGAATCTCCTGCACTGAATCTCATCCCCTGAAACTGCTACCCTGAATCTCAAGCCCTGAAACCACAGACATTAAACCCATGCCCTGAAACTCATGTCCTGAATCTCATGCCCTTAAACTCATGCTCTGAATCTCATGCCGTGAAACTCCTGCCCTCAAACTCATGCCCTGAAAGTCATGCCCTGAATATCATGCCCTGAAACTCAAACACTGAATCTCCTGCCCTGAATCACATGCCCTAAAACTCCTGCCCTGAATCATCTCCCCAGAAACTCATGCCCTGAATCTCATGCCCTGAAACTCCTGCCCTCAAACTCATACACTGAAACTCATGCACTGAAACTCATGCCCTGAATCTCATGCCCTGAAACTCCTGCCCTCAAACTCATGCACTGAAACTCTTGCACTGAAACACCTGCCCTAAAACACATGCCCTGAATGTCATGCCCTGAAATTCCTGCCCTGAAACTCATGCCCTGAATCTCATGCCCTGAAACTCTTGCACTGAAACACCTACCCTAAAACTCATGCCCTGAATCTCATGCCGTGAAACTCATGCACTGAAACTCCTGCCCTGAAACAGATGCCCTAAATCTCATGCACTGAAACTCATGCCCTGAACCTCATGCCCTGAAACTCAAGCCCTGA
Organism: Mobula birostris; assembly: GCF_030028105.1. Classification (NCBI taxonomy): domain Eukaryota; kingdom Metazoa; phylum Chordata; class Chondrichthyes; order Myliobatiformes; family Myliobatidae; genus Mobula; species Mobula birostris. Next base: position 33,638 of record NW_027276312.1, on the reverse strand, counting down.
ATCTCATGCACTGAAACTCATGCCCTAAATCTCATACCCTGAAACTCCTGCCCTGAATCTCATGCACTGAAACTCATGCCCTTAATCACATGCCCTAAAACTCCTGCCCTGAATCATCTGCCCAGAAACTCATTATCTGAAACACATGCCCTGAAACTCCTGCCCTCAAACTCATACACTGAAACTCATGCACTGAAACTCATGCCCTGAATCTCATGCCCTGAAACTCCTGCCCTCAAACTCATGCACTGAAACTCTTGCACTGAAACACCTGCCCTAAAACACATGCCCTGAATGTCATGCCCTGAAATTCCTGCCCTGAAACTCATGCCCTGAATCTCATGCCCTGAAACTCTTGCACTGAAACACCTACCCTAAAACTCATGCCCTGAATCTCATGCCGTGAAACTCATGCACTGAAACTCCTGCCCTGAAACAGATGCCCTAAATCTCATGCACTGAAACTCATGCCCTGAACCTCATGCCCTGAAACTCAAGCCCTGAATCTCATGCACTGAAACTCATGCCCTAAATCTCATACCCTGAAACTCCTGCCCTGAATCTCATGCACTGAAACTCATGCCCTTAATCACATGCCCTAAAACTCCTGCCCTGAATCATCTGCCCAGAAACTCATTATCTGAAACACATGCCCTGAAATTCCTGCCCTGAATCTCATGCCCTGAAACTCATGCCCTGAATCTCATGCCTTGAAACTCCTGCCCTCAAACTCATGCACTGAATCTCATGCCCTGAATCTCATGCCTTGAAACTCCTGTCCTGAATCTCATGCCCTGAAACTCATGCCCTGAATCTCATGTCCTGAAACTCATGCCCTGAATCTCATGCCCTGAAACTCCCGCACTCAAACTAATGCCATGAATCTCATATCCTGACACTCACGGCCTGAATTACATGCCCAGAAACTACTGCCCTGAAACTCATGTCCTGAAACTCATGCACTGAATCTCATGCCCTGAACCTCATGCCCTGATTCTCCTGCCGTGAAACTCATGCCCTGAATCTCATGCCCTGAAACTTCTGCCCTGAAACTCATGCACTGAATCTCATGCGCTAAATCTCATGACCTTAAACTCAAGCCGTGAATCTCCTGCCCTGAAACTCATGCACTGAATCTCATGCCCTGAAACTACTGCCCTGAAACTCATGCATTGAATCTCAGGCGCTAAATCTCATGACCTTAAACTCAAGCCGTGAATCTCCTGCCCTGAAACTCATGCCCTGAATCTCAAGCTCTGAAACTCCTGCCCTGAAACTCATGCACTGAACGACATGCCCTGAAACTCTTGCACTGAAACACCTTCCTTGAATCTCCTGCCCTGAATCTCCTGCCCTGAAACTGCTGCCCTGAATCTCAAGCCCTGAAACCACAGACCTGAAACCCATGCCCTGAAACTCATGCCGTGAATCTCATGCCCTGAAACTTATGTCCTGAATCTCATGCCCTGAAACTCCTGCCCTCAAACTCATGCACTGAAACTCTTGCACTGAAACACCTGCCCAAAAACACATGCCCTGAATGTCATGCCCTGAAATTCCTGCCCTGAAACTCATGCCCTGAATCTCATGCCCTGAATCTCATGCCGTGAAACTCATGCACTGAAACTCCTGCCCTGAAACTGATGCCCTAAATCTCATCCACTGAAACTCATGCCCTGAACCTCATGCCCTGAAACTCAAGTCCTGAATCTCATGCACTGAAACTCATGCCCTAAATCTCATACCCTGAAACTCCTGCCCTGAAACTCATGCACTGAAATTCCTGCCCTGAATCTCATGCCCTGAAACTCCTGCCCTGAATCTCATGCCGTGAAACTCATGCACTGAAACTCCTGCCCTGAAACTGATGCCCTGAATCTCATGCACTGAAACGCATGCCCTGATCCCATTGCCCTGAAACTCAAGCCCTGAATCTCATGCACTGAAACTCATGCCCTGAATCACATGCCCTAAAACTCCTGCCCTGAATCATCTGCCCAGAAACTCATTATCTGAATCTCATGCCCTGAAACTCATGCCCTGAATCTCACGCCGTGAAACCCCTGCCCTCAAACTCATGCACTGAAACTCATGCCCTGAATCTCCTGTCCTGAAACTCATGCCCTGAATCTCATGCCCTGAAATTCATGTACTGAAACTCATCCCCTGAATGTTATGCTCTGAAACTCAAGTCCTGATTCTCCTGGCCTGAAACTCATGCCCTGAATCTCATAGCCTTAAACTCCTGCCCTGAATCACCTGCCCTGAAACTCATGCCCTGAATCTCATGCCCTGAAACTGCTGCTCTGAAACTGCTGCGCTGAATCTCAAGCCCGGAAATCACAGACCTGAAATTCATGCCCTGAAACTCATGTACTGAATCACATGCCCTGAAACTCATATCCTGAATCTCATACCCTGATACTTCTGCCCTGAAGCTCATGCACTGAATCTCATGACCTTAAACTCAAGCCGTGAATCTCCTGCCCTAAAACTCATGCCCTGAATCTCATGCCCTGAAACTTCTGCCCTGAAACTCATGCATTGAATCTCATGCGCTAAATCTCATGACCTTAAACTCAAGCCGTGAATCTCCTGCCCTAAAACTCATGCCCTGAATCTCATGCCCTGAAACTTCTGCCCTGAAACTCATGCATTGAAACTCATGCCCTAAATCTCATACCCTGAAACTCCTGCCCTGAAACTCATGCCCTGAATCACATGCCCTAAAACTCCTGCCCTGAATCATCTGCCCAGAAACTCATTATCTGAATCACATGCCCTGAAATTCCTGCCCTGAATCTCATGCCGTGAAAATCATGCCCTGAATCTCATGCCTTGAAACTCCTGTCCTGAATCTCATGCCCTGAAACTCCTGCCCTGAAACTCATGTCCTGAAACTCATGCCCTGAATCTCATGCCCTGAAACTCAATCCCTGATTCTCCTGCCGTGAAACTCATGCCCTGAATCTCATACCCTGAAACTTCTGCCCTGAAACTCATGCACTGAACCTCATGCGCTAAATCTCATGACCTTAAACTCAAGCTGTGAATCTCCTGCCCTGAAACTCATGCACTGAATCTCATGCCCTGAAACTTCTGCCCTGAAACTCATGCATTGAATCTCAGGCGCTAAATCTCATGACCTTAAACTCAAGCCGTGAATCTCCTGCCCTGAAACTCATGCCCTGAATCTCAAGCTCTGAAACTCCTGCCCTGAAACTCATGCACTGAAAGACATGCCCTGAAACTCTTGCACTGAAACTCTTGCACTGAAACACCTTCCCTGAAACACCTTCCCTGAATCTCCTGCCCTGAATCTCCTGCCCTGAAACTGCTGCCCTGAATCTCAAGCCCTGAAACCACAGACCTGAAACCCATGCCCTGAAACTCATGTCGTGAATCTCATGCCCTGAAACTTATGTCCTGAATCTCATGCCCTGAAACTGATGTACTGAATCTCATGCCCTGAAACTCCTGCCCTCAAACTCATGCACTGAAACTCTTGCACTGAAACACCTGCTCTAAAACACATGCCCTGAATGTCATGCCCTGAAATTCCTGCCCTGAAACTCATGCCCTGAAACTCTTGCACTGAAACACCTACCCTAAAACTCATGCCCTGAATCTCAAGCCCTGAATCTCATGCCGTGAAACTCATGCACTGAAACTCTGCCCTGAAACTGATGCCCTAAATCTCATCTACTGAAACTCATGCCCTGAACCTCATGCCCTGAAACTCAAGCCCTGAATCACATGCCCTAAAACTCCTGCCCTGAATCATTTGCCGAGAAACTCATTATCTGAATCACATGCCCTGAAATTCCTGCCCTGAATCTCATGCCCTGAAACTCATGCCCTGAATCTCCTGTCCTGATACTCATGCCCTGAATCTCATGCCCTGAATCTCATGCTCTGAATTTCATGCACTGAAACTCATCCCCTAAATGTCATGCTCTGAAACTCATGCCCTGAATCTCATGCCTTCAAACTCCTGTCCTGAATCACATGCGCTGAAACTCATGCCCTGAACCTCATGCCCTGAAACTCAAGCCCTGAATCTCATGCACGGAAAATCATGCCCTAAATCTCATACCCTGAAACTGCTGCCCTGAAACGCATACACTGAAACTAATGCCATGAATCTCATATCATGACACTCACGCCCTGAATTACATGCCCTGACTCTTGCCCAGAAACTCATGTCCTGAAACTCATGCCCTGAATCTCATGCCCTGAAACTTCTGCCCTGAAACTCATCCACTGAATCTCATGCGCTAAATCTCATGACCTAAAACTCAAGCCGTGAATCTCCTGCCCTGAAACTCATGCCCTGAATGTCATGCCCTGAAATTCCTGCCCTGAATCTCATGCCCTGAAACTCATGCTCTGAAACTCCTGCACTGAAACTCATGCACTGAAAGACATGCCCTGAAACTCTTGCACTGAAACTCTTGCACTGAAACACCTTCCCTGAATCTCCTGCCCTGAATCTCCTGCCCTGAAACTGCTGCCCTGAATCTCAAGCCCTGAAACCACGGACCTGAAACCCATGCCGTGAAACTCATGTCCTGAATCTCATGCCCTGAAACTCATCCCTGAATCTCATGCACTGAAACTCATGCCCTAAATCTCATACCCTGAAACTGCTGCCCTGAAACTGATGCACTGAAACACATGCCCTGAATCGCATGCCCTAAAACTCCTGCCCTGAATCATCTGCGCAGAAACTCATTACCTGAATCACATGCCCTGAAACTCATGCCCTGAATCTCATGCCTTGAAACTCCTGCCCTCAAACTGATGCAGCCAAACTCATGCACTGCAACTCATGCCCGGAATCTCATGCCTTCAAACTCCTGTCCTGAATCACATGCCCTGAAACTCATGCCCTGAATCTCATGCCCTGAAACTACTGCACTGAAACTCATGTCCTGAACCTCATGCCCTGAAACTGCTGCCCTGAATATCATGCCAAGAATCTAATATCCTCAAACTCATGTCCTGAATTACATGCCCTGAAACTACTTCACTCAAACTCATGCCCTGAAACTCATGCCCTGAAACTTCTGCCCTGAAACTCAAGCACTGAATCTCATGCGCTAAATCTCATGACCTTAAACTCAAGCCGTGAATCTCCTGCCCTGAAACTGATGCCCTGAATCTCATGCCCTGAAACTTCTGCCCTGAAACTCATGCATTGATTCTCATGCGCTAAATCTCATGACCTTAAACTCAAGCCCTGAATCTCCTGCCCTGAATGTCCTGCCCTGAAACTGCTGCCCTGAAACCACAGACCTGAAACCCATGCCCTGAAACTCATGTCCTGAATCTCATGCCCTGAAACTCATGCCCTGAATCTCATGCCGTGAAACTCCTGCCCTCAAACTCATGCACTGAAACTCATGCCCTGAATCTCCTGTCCTGATACTCAAGCCCTGAATCTCATGCCCTGAATCTCATGCTCTGAAATTCATGCACTGAAACTCATCCCCTAAATGTCATGCTCTGAAACTCATGCCCTGAATCTCATGCCTTCAAACTCCTGTCCTGCATCACATGCCCTGAAACTCATGCCCTGAACCTCATGCCCTGAAACTCAAGCCCTGAATCTCATGCACTGAAACTCATGCCCTAAATCTCATACCCTGAAACTGCTGCCCTGAAACTCATGCACTGAAACTCATGCCCTGACTCTCATGCCTTGAAACTCCTGCCCTCAAACTCATGCAGTCAAACTCATGCACTGAAACTCATGCCCGGAATCTCATGCCTTCAAACTCCTGTCCTGAATCACATGCCCAGAAACTCATGCCCTGAATCTCATGCCCTGTAACTACTGCACTGAAACTCATGTCCTGAACCTCATGCCCTGAAACTGCTGCCCTGAATATCATGCCAAGATTCTCATATCCTCAAACTCATGTCCTGAATTACATGTCCTGAAACGACTTCACTCAAACTCATGCACTGAAACTCATGCCCTGAATCACATGCCCTGAAACTTCTGCCCTGAAACTCATGCACTGAATCTCATGCGCTAAATCTCATGACCTTAAACTCAAGCCGTGAATCTCCTGCCCTGATACTGATGCCCTGAATCTCATGCCCTGAATCTTCTGCCCTGAAACTCATGCTCTGAATCTCATGCGCTAAATCTCATGACCTTAAACTCAAGCCGTGAATCTCCTGCCCTGAAACTCATGCCCTGAATCTCATGCTCTGAAACTCCTGCCCTGAAACTTATGCACTGAAAGACATGCCCTGAAACTCTTGCACTGAATCTGTTGCACTGAAACACCTGCCCAGAATCTTCTGCACTGAATCTCATGCCCTGAAACTGCTGTCCTGAATCTCAAGCCCTGAAACCACAGACCTGAAACCCATGCCCTGAAATTCATGTCCTGAATCTCATACCTGTAACTCATGCCCTGAATCTCATGCCGTGAAACTCCTGCCCTCAAACTCATGCCCTGAAACTCATGCCCTGAATATCATGCCCTGAAACTCAATCACAGAATCTCCTGCCCTGAAACACATGCCCTAAATCTCATACCCTGAAACTCCTGCCCTGAAACTCATGCACTGAAACTCATGTCCTGAATCACATGCCCTAAAACTCCTGCCCTGAATCATCTGCCCAGAAACTCATGCCCTGAATCACATGCCCTAAAATGCCTGCACTGAATCTCATGCCCTGAAACTCATGCCCTGAATCTCATGCACTGAAACTCCTGCCCTCAAACTCATACACTGAAATTCATGCACTGAAACTCATCCCCTGAATGTCATGCCCTGAAACTCATGCCCTGAAACTCATGCCCTGAATCTCATTCCCTGAAACTCAAGCCCTGATTCTCCTGCACTGAAACTCATGCTCTGAATCTCATGTCCTGAATCACCTGCCATGAAACTCATGCCCTGAATCTCATGCCTTGAATCACATGCTCTGAAACTCCTGCCCTGAATCTCCTCCCTTGAAACTCATGCCCTGAATCTCATGCCCTCAAACTCTTGCACTGAAACACCTGCCCTAAAACACATGCCCTGAAACTCATGCCCTGAATCTCATGCCCTGAAACTCTTGCACTGAAATACCTACCCTAAAACTCCTGCCCTGAATCTCATGCCCTGAAACTCAAGCCCTGATTCTCCTGCCCTGAAACTCATTCCCTGAATCTCATGCCCTGAAACTTCTGCCCTGAAAGTCATGCCCTGAATCTCATGCTCTGAACCTCCTGCCCTGAAACTCATGCACTTAAAGAAATGCCCTGAAACTCTTGCACTGAAACACCTGGCCTGAATCTCCTGCACTGAATCTCATCCCCTGAAACTGCTGCCCTGAATCTCAAACCCTGAAACCACAGACCTGAAACCCATGCCCTGAAACTCATGTCCTGAATCTCATGCCCTTAAACTCATGCCCTGAATATCATGCCGTGAAACTCCTGCCCTCAAACTCATGCCCTGAAACTCATGCCCTGAATATCATGCCCTGAAACTCAAACACTGAATCTCCTGCCCTGAAACACATGCCCTAAATCTCATACCCTGAAACTCCTGCCCTGAAACTCATGCACTGAAACTCATGCCCAAAATCACATGCCCTAAAACTCCTGCCCTGAATCATCTCCCCAGAAACTCATGCCCTGAATCTCATGCCCTGAATCTCCTGCCCTGAAACTGCTGCCCTGAATCTCAAGCCCTGAAACCACGGACCTGAAACCCATGCCGTGAAACTCATGTCCTGAATCTCATGCCCTGAAACTCATCCCTGAATCTCATGCACTGAAACTCATGCCCTAAATCGCATACCCTGAAACTGCTGCCCTGAAACTGATGCACTGAAACACATGCCCTGAATCGCATGCCCTAAAACTCCTGCCCTGAATCATCTGCGCAGAAACTCATTATCTGAATCACATGCCCTGAAACTCATGCCCTGAATCTCATGCCTTGAAACTCCTGCCCTCAAACTCATGCAGCCAAACTCATGCACTGCAACTCATGCCCGGAATCTCATGCCTTCAAACTCCTGTCCTGAATCTCATGCCCTGAAACTACTGCACTGAAACTCATGTCCTGAACCTCATGCCCTGAAACTGCTGCCCTGAATATCATGCCAAGAATCTAATATCCTCAAACTCATGTCCTGAATTACATGCCCTGAAACTACTTCACTCAAACTCATGCCTTGAAACTCATGCCCTGAAACTTCTGCCCTGAAACTCAAGCACTGAATCTCATGCGCTAAATCTCATGACCTTAAACTCAAGCCGTGAATCTCCTGCCCTGAAACTGATGCCCTGAATCTCATGCCCTGAAACTTCTGCCCTGAGACTCATGCATTGATTCTCATGCGCTAAATCTCATGACCTTAAACTCAAGCCCTGAATCTCCTGCCCTGAATCTCCTGCCCTGAAACTGCTGCCCTGAAACCACAGACCTGAAACCCATGCCCTGAAACTCATGTCCTGAATCTCATGCCCTGAAACTCATGCCCTGAATCTCATGCCCTGAATCTCATGCTCTGAAATTCATGCACTGAAACTCATCCCCTAAATGTCATGCTCTGAAACTCATGCCCTGAATCTCATGCCTTCAAACTCCTGTCCTGCATCACATGCCCTGAAACTCATGCCCTGAACCTCATGCCCTGAAACTCAAGCCCTGAATCTCATGCACTGAAACTCATGCCCTAAATCTCATACCCTGAAACTGCTGCCCTGAAACTCATGCACTGAAACTCATGCCCTGACTCTCATGCCTTGAAACCCCTGCCCTCAAACTCATGCAGTCAAACTCATGCACTGAAACTCATGCCCGGAATCTCATGCCTTCAAACTCATGCCCTGAATCACATGCCCTAAAACTCCTGCCCTGAATCATCTGCCCAGAAACTCATTATCTGAATCACATGCCCTGAAATTCCTGCCCTGACTCTCATGCCTTGAAACCCCTGCCCTCAAACTCATGCAGTCAAACTCATGCACTGAAACTCATGCCCGGAATCTCATGCCTTCAAACTCATGTCCTGAACCTCATGCCCTGAAACTGCTGCCCTGAATATCATGCCAAGAATCTCATATCCTCAAACTCATGTCCTGAATTACATGTCCTGAAACGACTTCACTCAAACTCATGCACTGAAACTCATGCCCTGAATCTCATGCCCTGAAACTTCTGCCCTGAAACTCATGCACTGAATCTCATGCGCTAAATCTCATGACCTTAAACTCAAGCCGTGAATCTCCTGCCCTGATACTGATGCCCTGAATCTCATGCCCTGAATCTTCTGCCCTGAAACTCATGCTCTGAATCTCATGCGCTAAATCTCATGACCTTAAACTCAAGCCGTGAATCTCCTGCCCTGAAACTCATGCCCTGAATCTCATGCTCTGAAACTCCTGCCCTGAAACTTATGCACTGAAAGACATGCCCTGAAACTCTTGCACTGAATCTGTTGCACTGAAACACCTGCCCAGAATCTTCTGCACTGAATCTCATGCCCTGAAACTGCTGTCCTGAATCTCAAGCCCTGAAACCACAGACCTGAAACCCATGCCCTGAAATTCATGTCCTGAATCTCATACCTGTAACTCATGCCCTGAATCTCATGCCGTGAAACTCCTGCCCTCAAACTCATGCGCTGAAACTCATGCCCTGAATATCATGCCCTGAAACTCAAACACAGAATCTCCTGCCCTGAAACACATGCCCTAAATCTCATACCCTGCAACTCCTGCCCTGAAACTCATGCACTGAAACTCATGTCCTGAATCACATGCCCTAAAACTCCTGCCCTGAATCATCTGCCCAGAAACTCATGCCCTGAATCACATGCCCTAAAATTCCTGCACTGAATCTCATGCCCTGAAACTCATGCCCTGAATCTCATGCACTGAAACTCCTGCCCTCAAACTCATACACTGAAATTCATGCACTGAAACTCATGCCCTGAAACTCCTGCACTGAAACTGATGCCATGAATCTCATATCCTGAAACTCACGCACTGAATTACATGCCCTGAATCACCTGCCCTGAAATTCATGACCTGAATCTCATGCCTTGATTCACATGCCCTGAAACTCCTGCCCTGAATCTCCTGCCCTGAAACTCATGCCCTGAATTTCATGCTCTGAAACTCCTGCCCTCAAGCTCATGCACTGAAACTCATGCCTTTAATCACATGCACTGTATACTCCTGCCCTGAATCTCCTGCCTTGAAACTCTTGCTGTGAATCTCATGCTCTGGAACTCCTGCACTGAAACTCCTGCCCTGCATCTCCTGCCTTGAAACACATGCCCTGAATCTCGTGCCCTGAAACTCCTGCCCTGAATCACCTGCTCTGAAAATCTTGCCCTGAATCTCATGCCCTACAACTCCTCACACTGAAATTCCTGCCCTGAAACGCATGCCCAGAATCTGATGCCCTGAATCTCATGCTATGAAACTCCTGCACTGAAACTCCTGCCCTGAATCTCCTGCCCTGAAACTCATGTCCTGAATCTCATGTCCTGAATCTCATGCTCTGAAACTCCTGCAATGAAACTCCTGCCCTGAATCTCCTGCCTTGAAACTCATTCCCTGAATCTCATGCCCTGAAACTCCTGCTCTGAAACTCATGCACTGAAACTCATGCCCTGAATCTCATTCCCTGAAACTCAAGCCCTGATTCTCCTGCACTGAAACTCATGCCTTGAATCTCAAGCCCTGATTCTCCTGCCCTGAAACTCATTCCCTGAATCTCATGCCCTGAAACTTCTGCCCTGAAAGTCATGCACTGAATCTCATGCGCTAAATCTCATGACCTTAAACTCAAGCCGTGAATCTCCTGCCCTGAAACTCATGCCCTGAATCTCATGCTCTGAACCTCCTGCCCTGAAACTCATGCACTTAAAGACATGCCCTGAAACTCTTGCACTGAAACACCTGGCCTGAATCTCCTGCACTGAATCTCATCCCCTGAAACTGCTACCCTGAATCTCAAGCCCTGAAACCACAGACATTAAACCCATGCCCTGAAACTCATGTCCTGAATCTCATGCCCTTAAACTCATGCTCTGAATCTCATGCCGTGAAACTCCTGCCCTCAAACTCATGCCCTGAAAGTCATGCCCTGAATATCATGCCCTGAAACTCAAACACTGAATCTCCTGCCCTGAATCACATGCCCTAAAACTCCTGCCCTGAATCATCTCCCCAGAAACTCATGCCCTGAATCTCATGCCCTGAAACTCCTGCCCTCAAACTCATACACTGAAACTCATGCACTGAAACTCATGCCCTGAATCTCATGCCCTGAAACTCCTGCCCTCAAACTCATGCACTGAAACTCTTGCACTGAAACACCTGCCCTAAAACACATGCCCTGAATGTCATGCCCTGAAATTCCTGCCCTGAAACTCATGCCCTGAATCTCATGCCCTGAAACTCTTGCACTGAAACACCTACCCTAAAACTCATGCCCTGAATCTCATGCCGTGAAACTCATGCACTGAAACTCCTGCCCTGAAACAGATGCCCTAAATCTCATGCACTGAAACTCATGCCCTGAACCTCATGCCCTGAAACTCAAGCCCTGAATCTCATGCACTGAAACTCATGCCCTAAATCTCATACCCTGAAACTCCTGCCCTGAATCTCATGCACTGAAACTCATGCCCTTAATCACATGCCCTAAAACTCCTGCCCTGAATCATCTGCCCAGAAACTCATTATCTGAAACACATGCCCTGAAATTCCTGCCCTGAATCTCATGCCCTGAAACTCATGCCCTGAATCTCATGCCTTGAAACTCCTGCCCTCAAACTCATGCACTGAATCTCATGCCCTGAATCTCATGCCTTGAAACTCCTGTCCTGAATCTCATGCCCTGAAACTCATGCCCTGAATCTCATGTCCTGAAACTCATGCCCTGAATCTCATGCCCTGAAACTCCCGCACTCAAACTAATGCCATGAATCTCATATCCTGACACTCACGGCCTGAATTACATGCCCAGAAACTACTGCCCTGAAACTCATGTCCTGAAACTCATGCACTGAATCTCATGCCCTGAACCTCATGCCCTGATTCTCCTGCCGTGAAACTCATGCCCTGAATCTCATGCCCTGAAACTTCTGCCCTGAAACTCATGCACTGAATCTCATGCGCTAAATCTCATGACCTTAAACTCAAGCCGTGAATCTCCTGCCCTGAAACTCATGCACTGAATCTCATGCCCTGAAACTACTGCCCTGAAACTCATGCATTGAATCTCAGGCGCTAAATCTCATGACCTTAAACTCAAGCCGTGAATCTCCTGCCCTGAAACTCATGCCCTGAATCTCAAGCTCTGAAACTCCTGCCCTGAAACTCATGCACTGAACGACATGCCCTGAAACTCTTGCACTGAAACACCTTCCTTGAATCTCCTGCCCTGAATCTCCTGCCCTGAAACTGCTGCCCTGAATCTCAAGCCCTGAAACCACAGACCTGAAACCCATGCCCTGAATCTCATGCCGTGAATCTCATGCCCTGAAACTTATGTCCTGAATCTCATGCCCTGAAACTCCTGCCCTCAAACTCATGCACTGAAACTCTTGCACTGAAACACCTGCCCAAAAACACATGCCCTGAATGTCATGCCCTGAAATTCCTGCCCTGAAACTCATGCCCTGAATCTCATGCCCTGAATCTCATGCCGTGAAACTCATGCACTGAAACTCCTGCCCTGAAACTGATGCCCTAAATCTCATCCACTGAAACTCATGCCCTGAACCTCATGCCCTGAAACTCAAGTCCTGAATCTCATGCACTGAAACTCATGCCCTAAATCTCATACCCTGAAACTCCTGCCCTGAAACTCATGCACTGAAATTCCTGCCCTGAATCTCATGCCCTGAAACTCCTGCCCTGAATCTCATGCCGTGAAACTCATGCACTGAAACTCCTGCCCTGAAACTGATGCCCTGAATCTCATGCACTGAAACGCATGCCCTGATCCCATTGCCCTGAAACTCAAGCCCTGAATCTCATGCACTGAAACTCATGCCCTGAATCACATGCCCTAAAACTCCTGCCCTGAATCATCTGCCCAGAAACTCATTATCTGAATCTCATGCCCTGAAACTCATGCCCTGAATCTCACGCCGTGAAACCCCTGCCCTCAAACTCATGCACTGAAACTCATGCCCTGAATCTCCTGTCCTGAAACTCATGCCCTGAATCTCATGCCCTGAAATTCATGTACTGAAACTCATCCCCTGAATGTTATGCTCTGAAACTCAAGTCCTGATTCTCCTGGCCTGAAACTCATGCCCTGAATCTCATAGCCTTAAACTCCTGCCCTGAATCACCTGCCCTGAAACTCATGCCCTGAATCTCATGCCCTGAAACTGCTGCTCTGAAACTGCTGCGCTGAATCTCAAGCCCGGAAATCACAGACCTGAAATTCATGCCCTGAAACTCATGTACTGAATCACATGCCCTGAAACTCATATCCTGAATCTCATACCCTGATACTTCTGCCCTGAAGCTCATGCACTGAATCTCATGACCTTAAACTCAAGCCGTGAATCTCCTGCCCTAAAACTCATGCCCTGAATCTCATGCCCTGAAACTTCTGCCCTGAAACTCATGCATTGAATCTCATGCGCTAAATCTCATGACCTTAAACTCAAGCCGTGAATCTCATGCACTGAAACTCATGCCCTGAATCTCAAGCTCTGAAACTCCTGCCCTGAATCACATGCCCTAAAACTCCTGCCCTGAATCATCTGCCCAGAAACTCATTATCTGAATCACATGCCCTGAAATTCCTGCCCTGAATCTCATGCCGTGAAACTCATGCCCTGAATCTCATGCCTTGAAACTCCTGTCCTGAATCTCATGCCCTGAAACTCCTGCCCTGAAACTCATGTCCTGAAACTCATGCCCTGAATCTCATGCCCTGAAACTCAATCCCTGATTCTCCTGCCGTGAAACTCATGCCCTGAATCTCATACCCTGAAACTTCTGCCCTGAAACTCATGCACTGAACCTCATGCGCTAAATCTCATGACCTTAAACTCAAGCTGTGAATCTCCTGCCCTGAAACTCATGCACTGAATCTCATGCCCTGAAACTTCTGCCCTGAAACTCATGCATTGAATCTCAGGCGCTAAATCTCATGACCTTAAACTCAAGCCGTGAATCTCCTGCCCTGAAACTCATGCCCTGAATCTCAAGCTCTGAAACTCCTGCCCTGAAACTCATGCACTGAAAGACATGCCCTGAATCTCTTGCACTGAAACTCTTGCACTGAAACACCTTCCCTGAATCTCCTGCCCTGAATCTCCTGCCCTGAAACTGCTGCCCTGAATCTCAAGCCCTGAAACCACAGACCTGAAACCCATGCCCTGAAACTCATGTCGTGAATCTCATGCCCTGAAACTTATGTCCTGAATCTCATGCCCTGAAACTGATGTACTGAATCTCATGCCCTGAAACTCCTGCCCTCAAACTCATGCACTGAAACTCTTGCACTGAAACACCTGATCTAAAACACATGCCCTGAATGTCATGCCCTGAAATTCCTGCCCTGAAACTCATGCCCTGAAACTCTTGCACTGAAACACCTACACTAAAACTCATGCCCTGAATCTCAAGCCCGGAATCTCATGCCGTGAAACTCATGCACTGAAACTCTGCCCTGAAACTGATGCCCTAAATCTCATCTACTGAAACTCATGCCCTGAATCACATGCCCTAAAACTCCTGCCCTGAATCATTTGCCGAGAAACTCATTATCTGAATCACATGCCCTGAAATTCCTGCCCTGAATCTCATGCCCTGAAACTCATGCCCTGAATCTCCTGTCCTGATACTCATGCCCTGAATCTCATGCCCTGAATCTCATGCTCTGAATTTCATGCACTGAAACTCATCCCCTAAATGTCATGCTCTGAAACTCATGCCCTGAATCTCATGCTTTCAAACTCCTGTCCTGAATCACATGCGCTGAAACTCATGCCCTGAACCTCATGCCCTGAAACTCAAGCCCTGAATCTCATGCACGGAAAATCATGCCCTAAATCTCATACCCTGAAACTGCTGCCCTGAAACGCATACACTGAAACTAATGCCATGAATCTCATATCATGACACTCACGCCCTGAATTACATGCCCTGACTCTTGCCCAGAAACTCATGTCCTGAAACTCATGCCCTGAATCTCATGCCCTGAAACTTCTGCCCTGAAACTCATCCACTGAATCTCATGCGCTAAATCTCATGACCTAAAACTCAAGCCGTGAATCTTCTGCCCTGAAACTCATGCCCTGAATGTCATGCCCTGAAATTCCTGCCCTGAATCTCATGCCCTGAAATTCATGCTCTGAAACTCCTGCACTGAAACTCATGCACTGAAAGACATGCCCTGAAACTCTTGCACTGAAACTCTTGCACTGAAACACCTGCCCTGAATCTCCTGCCCTGAATCTCCTGCCCTGAAACTGCTGCCCTGAATCTCAAGCCCTGAAACCACGGACCTGAAACCCATGCCGTGAAACTCATGTCCTGAATCTCATGCCCTGAAACTCATCCCTGAATCTCATGCACTGAAACTCATGCCCTAAATCTCATACCCTGAAACTGCTGCCCTGAAACTGATGCACTGAAACACATGCCCTGAATCGCATGCCCTAAAACTCCTGCCCTGAATCATCTGCGCAGAAACTCATTACCTGAATCACATGCCCTGAAACTCATGCCCTGAATCTCATGCCTTGAAACTCCTGCCCTCAAACTGATGCAGCCAAACTCATGCACTGCAACTCATGCCCGGAATCTCATGCCTTCAAACTCCTGTCCTGAATCACATGCCCTGAAACTCATGCCCTGAATCTCATGCCCTGAAACTACTGCACTGAAACTCATGTCCTGAACCTCATGCCACGAAACTGCTGCCCTGAATATCATGCCAAGAATCTAATATCCTCAAACTCATGTCCTGAATTACATGCCCTGAAACTACTTCACTCAAACTCATGCCCTGAAACTCATGCCCTGAAACTTCTGCCCTGAAACTCAAGCACTGAATCTCATGCGCTAAATCTCATGACCTTAAACTCAAGCCGTGAATCTCCTGCCCTGAAACTGATGCCCTGAATCTCATGCCCTGAAACTTCTGCCCTGAAACTCATGCATTGATTCTCATGCGCTAAATCTCATGACCTTAAACTCAAGCCCTGAATCTCCTGCCCTGAATGTCCTGCCCTGAAACTGCTGCCCTGAAACCACAGACCTGAAACCCATGCCCTGAAACTCATGTCCTGAATCTCATGCCCTGAAACTCATGCCCTGAATCTCATGCCGTGAAACTCCTGCCCTCAAACTCATGCACTGAAACTCATGCCCTGAATCTCCTGTCCTGATACTCAAGCCCTGAATCTCATGCCCTGAATCTCATGCTCTGAAATTCATGCACTGAAACTCATCCCCTAAATGTCATGCTCTGAAACTCATGCCCTGAATCTCATGCCTTCAAACTCCTGTCCTGCATCACATGCCCTGAAACTCATGCCCTGAACCTCATGCCCTGAAACTCAAGCCCTGAATCTCATGCACTGAAACTCATGCCCTAAATCTCATACCCTGAAACTGCTGCCCTGAAACTCATGCACTGAAACTCATGCCCTGACTCTCATGCCTTGAAACTCCTGCCCTCAAACTCATGCAGTCAAACTCATGCACTGAAACTCATGCCCGGAATCTCATGCCTTCAAACTCCTGTCCTGAATCACATGCCCAGAAACTCATGCCCTGAATCTCATGCCCTGTAACTACTGCACTGAAACTCATGTCCTGAACTTCATGCCCTGAAACTGCTGCCCTGAATATCATGCCAAGATTCTCATATCCTCAAACTCATGTCCTGAATTACATGTCCTGAAACGACTTCACTCAAACTCATGCACTGAAACTCATGCCCTGAATCACATGCCCTGAAACTTCTGCCCTGAAACTCATGCACTGAATCTCATGCGCTAAATCTCATGACCTTAAACTCAAGCCGTGAATCTCCTGCCCTGATACTGATGCCCTGAATCTCATGCCCTGAATCTTCTGCCCTGAAACTCATGCTCTGAATCTCATGCGCTAAATCTCATGACCTTAAACTCAAGCCGTGAATCTCCTGCCCTGAAACTCATGCCCTGAATCTCATGCTCTGAAACTCCTGCCCTGAAACTTATGCACTGAAAGACATGCCCTGAAACTCTTGCACTGAATCTGTTGCACTGAAACACCTGCCCAGAATCTTCTGCACTGAATCTCATGCCCTGAAACTGCTGTCCTGAATCTCAAGCCCTGAAACCACAGACCTGAAACCCATGCCCTGAAATTCATGTCCTGAATCTCATACCTGTAACTCATGCCCTGAATCTCATGCCGTGAAACTCCTGCCCTCAAACTCATGCCCTGAAACTCATGCCCTGAATATCATGCCCTGAAACTCAAACACAGAATCTCCTGCCCTGAAACACATGCCCTAAATCTCATACCCTGAAACTCCTGCCCTGAAACTCATGCACTGAAACTCATGTCCTGAATCACATGCCCTAAAACTCCTGCCCTGAATCATCTGCCCAGAAACTCATGCCCTGAATCACATGCCCTAAAATGCCTGCACTGAATCTCATGCCCTGAAACTCATGCCCTGAATCTCATGCACTGAAACTCCTGCCCTCAAACTCATACACTGAAATTCATGCACTGAAACTCATCCCCTGAATGTCATGCCCTGAAACTCATGCCCTGAAACTCATGCCCTGAATCTCATTCCCTGAAACTCAAGCCCTGATTCTCCTGCACTGAAACTCATGCTCTGAATCTCATGTCCTGAATCACCAGCCATGAAACTCATGCCCTGAATCTCATGCCTTGAATCACATGCTCTGAAACTCCTGCCCTGAATCTCCTCCCTTGAAACTCATGCCCTGAATCTCATGCCCTCAAACTCTTGCACTGAAACACCTGCCCTAAAACACATGCCCTGAAACTCATGCCCTGAATCTCATGCCCTGAAACTCTTGCACTGAAATACCTACCCTAAAACTCCTGCCCTGAATCTCATGCCCTGAAACTCAAGCCCTGATTCTCCTGCCCTGAAACTCATTCCCTGAATCTCATGCCCTGAAACTTCTGCCCTGAAAGTCATGCCCTGAATCTCATGCTCTGAATCTCCTGCCCTGAAACTCATGCACTTAAAGAAATGCCCTGAAACTCTTGCACTGAAACACCTGGCCTGAATCTCCTGCACTGAATCTCATCCCCTGAAACTGCTGCCCTGAATCTCAAACCCTGAAACCACAGACCTGAAACCCATGCCCTGAAACTCATGTCCTGAATCTCATGCCCTTAAACTCATGCCCTGAATATCATGCCGTGAAACTCCTGCCCTCAAACTCATGCCCTGAAACTCATGCCCTGAATATCATGCCCTGAAACTCAAACACTGAATCTCCTGCCCTGAAACACATGCCCTAAATCTCATACCCTGAAACTCCTGCCCTGAAACTCATGCACTGAAACTCATGCCCAAAATCACATGCCCTAAAACTCCTGCCCTGAATCATCTCCCCAGAAACTCATGCCCTGAATCTCATGCCCTGAATCTCCTGCCCTCAAACTCATACACTGAAACTCATGCACTGAAACTCATGCCCTGAATCTCATGCCTTGAAACTCCTGCCCTGAATCTCATGCCCTGAAACTCATGCCCCGAATCTCATGCCCTGAAACTCCTGCACTGAAACTGATGCCATGAATCTCATATCCTGAAACTCACGCACTGAATTACATGCCCTGAATCACCTGCCCTGAAATTCATGACCTGAATCTCATGCCTTGATTCACATGCCCTGAAACTCCTGCCCTGAATCTCCTGCCCTGAAACTCATGCCCTGAATTTCATGCTCTGAAACTCCTGCCCTCAAGCTCATGCACTGAAACTCATGCCTTTAATCACATGCACTGATACTCCTGCCCTGAATCTCCTGCCTTGAAACTCTTGCTGTGAATCTCATGCTCTGGAACTCCTGCACTGAAACTCCTGCCCTGAATCTCCTGCCTTGAAACTCATGCCCTGAATCTCGTGCCCTGAAACTCCTGCCCTGAATCACCTGCTCTGAAAATCTTGCCCTGAATCTCATGCCCTACAACTCCTCACACTGAAATTCCTGCCCTGAAACGCATGCCCAGAATCTGATGCCCTGAATCTCATGCTATGAAACTCCTGCACTGAAACTCCTGCCCTGAATCTCCTGCCCTGAAACTCATGTCCTGAATCTCATGTCCTGAATCTCATGCTCTGAAACTCCTGCAATGAAACTCCTGCCCTGAATCTCCTGCCTTGAAACTCATTCCCTGAATCTCATGCCCTGAAACTCCTGCTCTGAAACTCATGCACTGAAACTCATGCCCTGAATCTCATTCCCTGAAACTCAAGCCCTGATTCTCCTGCACTGAAACTCATGCCTTGAATCTCAAGCCCTGATTCTCCTGCCCTGAAACTCATTCCCTGAATCTCATGCCCTGAAACTTCTGCCCTGAATCTCATGCTCTGAACCTCCTGCCCTGAAACTCATGCACTTAAAGACATGCCCTGAAACTCTTGCACTGAAACTCTTGCACTGAAACACCTGGCCTGAATCTCCTGCACTGAATCTCATCCCCTGAAACTGCTACCCTGAATCTCAAGCCCTGAAACCACAGACCTTAAACCCATGCCCTGAATCTCATGCCCTGAAACTCAATCCCTGATTCTCCTGCCGTGAAACTCATGCCCTGAATCTCATACCCTGAAACTTCTGCCCTGAAACTCATGCACTGAACCTCATGCGCTAAATCTAATGTTCTTAAACTCAAGCTGTGAATCTCCTGCCCTGAAACTCATGCACTGAATCTCATGCCCTGAAACTTCTGCCCTGAAACTCATGCATTGAATCTCAGGCGCTAAATCTCATGACCTTAAACTCAAGCCGTGAATCTCCTGCCCTGAAACTCATGCCCTGAATCTCAAGCTCTGAAACTCCTGCCCTGAAACTCATGCACTGAAAGACATGCCCTGAAACTCTTGCACTGAAACACCTTCCCTGAATCTCCTGCCCTGAATCTCCTGCCCTGAAACTGCTGCCCTGAATCTCAATCCCTGAAACCACAGACCTGAAACCCATGCCCTGAAACTCATGTCGTGAATCTCATGCCCTGAAACTTATGTCCTGAATCTCATGCCCTGAAACTGATGTACTGAATCTCATGCCCTGAAACTCCTGCCCTCAAACTCATACACTGAAACTCTTGCACTGAAACACCTGCTCTAAAACACATGCCCTGAATGTCATGCCCTGAAATTCCTGCCCTGAAACTCATGCCCTGAAACTCTTGCACTGAAACACCTACCCTAAAACTCATGCCCTGAATCTCATGCCGTGAAACTCATGCACTGAAACTCTGCCCTGAAACTGATGCCCTAAATCTCATCCACTGAAACTCATGCCCTGAACCTCATGCCCTGAAACTCAAGCCCTGAATCACATGCCCTAAAACTCCTGCCCTGAATCATTTGCCGAGAAACTCATTATCTGAATCACATGCCCTGAAATTCCTGCCCTGAATCTCATGCCCTGAAACTCATGCCCTGAATCTCCTGTCCTGATACTCATGCCCTGAATCTCATGCCCTGAATCTCATGCTCTGAAATTCATGCACTGAAACTCATCCCCTAAATGTCATGCTTTGAAACTCATGCCCTGAATCTCATGCCTTCAAACTCCTGTCCTGAATCACATGCCCTGAAACTCATGCCCTGAACCTCATGCCCTGAAACTCAAGCCCTGAATCTCATGCACGGAAAATCATGCCCTAAATCTCATACCCTGAAACTGCTGCCCTGAAACGCATGCACTGAAACTAATGCCATGAATCTCATATCATGACACTCACGCCCTGAATTACATGCCCTGACTCTTGCCCTGAAACTCATGTCCTGAAACTCATGCCCTGAATCTCATGCCCTGAAACTTCTGCCCTGAAACTCATCCACTGAATCTCATGCGCTAAATCTCATGACCTAAAACTCAAGCCGTGAATCTCCTGCCCTGAAACTCATGCCCTGAATGTCATGCCCTGAAATTCCTGCCCTGAATCTCATGCCCTGAAACTCAAGTCCTGAATCTCGTGCCCTGAAACTCATGCCGTGAAACTCCTGCCCTCAAACTCATGCACTGAAACTCATGCCCTGAATCTCCTGTCCTGAAACTCCTGCACTGAAACTCATGCACTGAAAGACATGCCCTGAAACTCTTGCACTGAAACTCTTGCACTGAAACACCTGCCCTGAATCTCCTGCCCTGAATCTCCTGCCCTGAAACTGCTGCCCTGAATCTCAAGCCCTGAAACCACGGATCTGAAACCCATGCCGTGAAACTCATGTCCTGAATCTCATGCCCTGAAACTCATCCCTGAATCTCATGCACTGAAACTCATGCCCTAAATCTCATACCCTGAAACTGCTGCCCTGAATCTCATGCACTGAAACACATGCCCTGAATCGCATGCCCTAAAACTCCTGCCCTGAATCATCTGCGCAGAAACTCATTATCTGAATCACATGCCCTGAAACTCATGCCCTGAATCTCATGCCTTGAAACTCCTGCCCTCAAACTGATGCAGCCAAACTCATGCACTGCAACTCATGCCCGGAATCTCATGCCTTCAAACTCCTGTCCTGAATCACATGCCCTGAAACTCATGCCCTGAATCTCATGCCCTGAAACTACTGCACTGAAACTCATGTCCTGAACCTCATGCCACGAAACTGCTGCCCTGAATATCATGCCAAGAATCTAATATCCTCAAACTCATGTCCTGAATTACATGCCCTGAAACTACTTCACTCAAACTCATGCCCTGAAACTCATGCCCTGAAACTTCTGCCCTGAAACTCAAGCACTGAATCTCATGCGCTAAATCTCATGACCTTAAACTCAAGCCGTGAATCTCCTGCCCTGAAACTGATGCCCTGAATCTCATGCCCTGAAACTTCTGCCCTGAAACTCATGCATTGATTCTCATGCGCTAAATCTCATGACCTTAAACTCAAGCCCTGAATCTCCTGCCCTGAATGTCCTGCCCTGAAACCACAGACCTGAAACCCATGCCCTGAAACTCATGTCCTGAATCTCATGCCCTGAAACTCATGCCCTGAATCTCATGCCGTGAAACTCCTGCCCTCAAACTCATGCACTGAAACTCATGCCCTGAATCTCCTGTCCTGATACTCAAGCCCTGAATCTCATGCCCTGAATATCATGCTCTGAAATTCATGCACTGAAACTCATCCCCTAAATGTCATGCTCTGAAACTCATGCCCTGAATCTCATGCCTTCAAACTCCTGTCCTGCATCACATGCCCTGAAACTCATGCCCTGAACCTCATGCCCTGAAACTCAAGCCCTGAATCTCATGCACTGAAACTCATGCCCTAAATCTCATACCCTGAAACTGCTGCCCTGAAACTCATGCACTGAAACTCATGCCCTGACTCTCATGCCTTGAAACTCCTGCCCTCAAACTCATGCAGTCAAACTCATGCACTGAAACTCATGCCCGGAATCTCATGCCTTCAAACTCCTGTCCTGAATCACATGCCCAGAAACTCATGCCCTGAATCTCATGCCCTGAAACTACTGCACTGAAACTCATGTCCTGAACCTCATGCCCTGAAACTGCTGCCCTGAATATCATGCCAAGATTCTCATATCCTCAAACTCATGTCCTGAATTACATGTCCTGAAACGACTTCACTCAAACTCATGCACTGAAACTCATGCCCTGAATCACATGCCCTGAAACTTCTGCCCTGAAACTCATGCACTGAATCTCATGCGCTAAATCTCATGACCTTAAACTCAAGCCGTGAATCTCCTGCCCTGATACTGATGCCCTAAATCTCATGCCCTGAATCTTCTGCCCTGAAACTCATGCTCTGAATCTCATGCGCTAAATCTCATGACCTTAAACTCAAGCCGTGAATCTCCTGCCCTGAAGCTCATGCCCTGAATCTCATGCTCTGAAACTCCTGCCCTGAAACTTATGCACTGAAAGACATGCCCTGAAACTCTTGCACTGAATCTGTTGCACTGAAACACCTGCCCAGAATCTTCTGCACTGAATCTCATGCCCTGAAACTGCTGTCCTGAATCTCAAGCCCTGAAACCACAGACCTGAAACCCATGCCCTGAAATTCATGTCCTGAATCTCAAACCTGTAACTCATGCCCTGAATCTCATGCCGTGAAACTCCTGCCCTCAAACTCATGCCCTGAAACTCATGCCCTGAATATCATGCCCTGAAACTCAAACACAGAATCTCCTGCCCTGAAATACATGCCCTAAATCTCATACCCTGAAACTCCTGCCCTGAAACTCATGCACTGAAACTCTGTCCTGAATCACATGCCCTAAAACTCCTGCCCTGAATCATCTGCCCAGAAACTCATGCCCTGAATCACATGCCCTAAAATTCCTGCACTGAATCTCATGCCCTGAAACTCATGCCCTGAATCTCATGCACTGAAACTCCTGCCCTCAAACTCATACACTGAAATTCAAGCACTGAAACTCATCCCCTGAATGTCATGCCCTGAAACTCATGCCCTGAAACTCATGCCCTGAATCTCATTCCCTGAAACTCAAGCCCTGATTCTCCTGCACTGAAACTCATGCTCTGAATCTCATGTCCTGAATCACCTGCCATGAAACTCATGCCCTGAATCTCATGCCTTGAATCACATGCTCTGAAACTCCTGCCCTGAATCTCCTCCCTTGAAACTCATGCCCTGAATCTCATGCCCTCAAACTCTTGCACTGAAACACCTGCCCTAAAACACATGCCCTGAAACTCATGCCCTGAATCTCATGCCTTGAATCACATGCTCTGAAACTCCTGCCCTGAATCTCCTCCCTTGAAACTCATGCCCTGAATCTCATGCCCTCAAACTCTTGCACTGAAACACCTGCCCTAAAACACATGCCCTGAAACTCATGCCCTGAATCTCATGCCCTGAAACTCTTGCACTGAAATACCTACCCTAAAACTCCTGCCCTGAATCTCATGCCCTGAAACTCAAGCCCTGATTCTCCTGCCCTGAAACTCATTCCCTGAATCTCATGCCCTGAAACTTCTGCCCTGAAAGTCATGCCCTGAATCTCATGCTCTGAACCTCCTGCCCTGAAACTCATGCACTTAAAGAAATGCCCTGAAACTTTTGCACTGAAACACCTGGCCTGAATCTCCTGCACTGAATCTCATCCCCTGAAACTGCTGCCCTGAATCTCAAACCCTGAAACCACAGACCTGAAACCCATGCCCTGAAACTCATGTCCTGAATCTCATGCCCTTAAACTCATGCCCTGAATATCATGCCGTGAAACTCCTGCCCTCAAACTCATGCCCTGAAACTCATGCCCTGAATATCATGCCCTGAAACTCAAACACTGAATCTCCTGCCCTGAAACACATGCCCTAAATCTCATACCCTGAAACTCCTGCCCTGAAACTCATGCACTGAAACTCATGCCCAAAATCACATGCCCTAAAACTCCTGCCCTGAATCATCTCCCCAGAAACTCATGCCCTGAATCTCATGCCCTGAATCTCCTGCCCTCAAACTCATACACTGAAACTCATGCACTGAAACTCATGCCCTGAATCTCATGGCTTGAAACTCCTGTCCTGAATCTCATGCCCTGAAACTCATGCCCCGAATCTCATGCCCTGAAACTACTGCACTGAAACTCATGTCCTGAACCTCATGCCCTGAAACTGCTGCCCTGAATATCATGCCAAGAATCTAATATCCTCAAACTCATGTCCTGAATTACATGCCCTGAAACTACTTCACTCAAACTCATGCCCTGAAACTCATGCCCTGAAACTTCTGCCCTGAAACTCAAGCACTGAATCTCATGCGCTAAATCTCATGACCTTAAACTCAAGCCGTGAATCTCCTGCCCTGAAACTGATGCCCTGAATCTCATGCCCTGAAACTTCTGCCCTGAAACTCATGCATTGATTCTCATGCGCTAAATCTCATGACCTTAAACTCAAGCCCTGAATCTCCTGCCCTGAATGCCCTGCCCTGAAACTGCTGCCCTGAAACCACAGACCTGAAACCCATGCCCTGAAACTCATGTCCTGAATCTCATGCCCTGAAACTCATGCCCTGAATCTCATGCCGTGAAACTCCTGCCCTCAAACTCATGCACTGAAACTCATGCCCTGAATCTCCTGTCCTGATACTCAAGCCCTGAATCTCATGCCCTGAATATCATGCTCTGAAATTCATGCACTGAAACTCATCCCCTAAATGTCATGCTCTGAAACTCATGCCCTGAATCTCATGCCTTCAAACTCCTGTCCTGCATCACATGCCCTGAAACTCATGCCCTGAACCTCATGCCCTGAAACTCAAGCCCTGAATCTCATGCACTGAAACTCATGCCCTAAATCTCATACACTGAAACTGCTGCCCTGAAACGCATGCACTGAAACTAATGCCATGAATCTCATATCATGACACTCACGCCCTGAATTACATGCCCTGACTCTTGCCCTGAAACTCATGTCCTGAAACTCATGCCCTGAATCTCATGCCCTGAAACTTCTGCCCTGAAACTCATCCACTGAATCTCATGCGCTAAATCTCATGACCTAAAACTCAAGCCGTGAATCTCCTGCCCTGAAACTCATGCCCTGAATGTCATGCCCTGAAAGTCCTGCCCTGAATCTCATGCCCTGAAACTCAAGTCCTGAATCTCGTGCCCTGAAACTCATGCCGTGAAACTCCTGCCCTCAAACTCATGCACTGAAACTCATGCCCTGAATCTCCTGTCCTGAAACTCCTGCACTGAAACTCATGCACTGAAAGACATGCCCTGAAACTCTTGCACTGAAACTCTTGCACTGAAACACCTGCCCTGAATCTCCTGCCCTGAATCTCCTGCCCTGAAACTGCTGCCCTGAATCTCAAGCCCTGAAACCACGGATCTAAAACCCATGCCGTGAAACTCATGTCCTGAATCTCATGCCCTGAAACTCATCCCTGAATCTCATGCACTGAAACTCATGCCCTAAATCTCATACCCTGAAACTGCTGCCCTGAATCTGATGCACTGAAACACATGCCCTGAATCGCATGCCCTAAAACTCCTGCCCTGAATCATCTGCGCAGAAACTCATTATCTGAATCACATGCCCTGAAACTCATGCCCTGAATCTCATGCCTTGAAACTCCTGCCCTCAAACTGATGCAGCCAAACTCATGCACTGCAACTCATGCCCGGAATCTCATGCCTTCAAACTCCTGTCCTGAATCACATGCCCTGAAACTCATGCCCTGAATCTCATGCCCTGAAACTACTGCACTGAAACTCATGTCCTGAACCTCATGCCACGAAACTGCTGCCCTGAATATCATGCCAAGAATCTAATATCCTCAAACTCATGTCCTGAATTACATGCCCTGAAACTACTTCACTCAAACTCATGCCCTGAAACTCATGCCCTGAAACTTCTGCCCTGAAACTCAAGCACTGAATCTCATGCGCTAAATCTCATGACCTTAAACTCAAGCCGTGAATCTCCTGCCCTGAAACTGATGCCCTGAATCTCATGCCCTGAAACTTCTGCCCTGAAACTCATGCATTGATTCTCATGCGCTAAATCTCATGACCTTAAACTCAAGCCCTGAATCTCCTGCCCTGAATGTCCTGCCCTGAAACTGCTGCCCTGAAACCACAGACCTGAAACCCATGCCCTGAAACTCATGTCCTGAATCTCATGCCCTGAAACTCATGCCCTGAATCTCATGCCGTGAAACTCCTGCCCTCAAACTCATGCACTGAAACTCATGCCCTGAATCTCCTGTCCTGATACTCAAGCCCTGAATCTCATGCCCTGAATATCATGCTCTGAAATTCATGCACTGAAACTCATCCCCTAAATGTCATGCTCTGAAACTCATGCCCTGAATCTCATGCCTTCGAACTCCTGTCCTGCATCACATGCCCTGAAACTCATGCCCTGAACCTCATGCCCTGAAACTCAAGCCCTGAATCTCATGCACTGAAACTCATGCCCTAAATCTCATACCCTGAAACTGCTGCCCTGAAACTCATGCACTGAAACTCATGCCCTGACTCTCATGCCTTGAAACTCCTGCCCTCAAACTCATGCAGTCAAACTCATGCACTGAAACTCATGCCCGGAATCTCATGCCTTCAAACTCCTGTCCTGAATCACATGCCCAGAAACTCATGCCCTGAATCTCATGCCCTGAAACTACTGCACTGAAACTCATGTCCTGAACCTCATGCCCTGAAACTGCTGCCCTGAATATCATGCCAAGATTCTCATATCCTCAAACTCATGTCCTGAATTACATGTCCTGAAACGACTTCACTCAAACTCATGCACTGAAACTCATGCCCTGAATCACATGCCCTGAAACTTCTGCCCTGAAACTCATGCACTGAATCTCATGCGCTAAATCTCATGACCTTAAACTCAAGCCGTGAATCTCCTGCCCTGATACTGATGCCCTGAATCTCATGCCCTGAATCTTCTGCCCTGAAACTCATGCTCTGAATCTTATGCGCTAAATCTCATGACCTTAAACTCAAGCCGTGAATCTCCTGCCCTGAAGCTCATGCCCTGAATCTCATGCTCTGAAACTCCTGCCCTGAAACTTATGCACTGAAAGACATGCCCTGAAACTCTTGCACTGAATCTGTTGCACTGAAACACCTGCCCAGAATCTTCTGCACTGAATCTCATGCCCTGAAACTGCTGTCCTGAATCTCAAGCCCTGAAACCACAGACCTGAAACCCATGCCCTGAAATTCATGTCCTGAATCTCAAACCTGTAACTCATGCCCTGAATCTCATGCCGTGAAACTCCTGCCCTCAAACTCATGCCCTGAAACTCATGCCCTGAATATCATGCCCTGAAACTCAAACACAGAATCTCCTGCCCTGAAACACATGCCCTAAATCTCATACCCTGAAACTCCTGCCCTGAAACTCATGCACTGAAACTCTGTCCTGAATCACATGCCCTAAAACTCCTGCCCTGAATCATCTGCCCAGAAACTCATGCCCTGAATCACATGCCCTAAAATTCCTGCACTGAATCTCATGCCCTGAAACTCATGCCCTGAATCTCATGCACTGAAACTCCTGCCCTCAAACTCATACACTGAAATTCATGCACTGAAACTCATCCCCTGAATGTCATGCCCTGAAACTCATGCCCTGAAACTCATGCCCTGAATCTCATTCCCTGAAACTCAAGCCCTGATTCTCCTGCACTGAAACTCATGCTCTGAATCTCATGTCCTGAATCACCTGCCATGAAACTCATGCCCTGAATCTCATGCCTTGAATCACATGCTCTGAAACTCCTGCCCTGAATCTCCTCCCTTGAAACTCATGCCCTGAATCTCATGCCCTCAAACTCTTGCACTGAAACACCTGCCCTAAAACACATGCCCTGAAACTCATGCCCTGAATCTCATGCCCTGAAACTCTTGCACTGAAATACCTACCCTAAAACTCCTGCCCTGAATCTCATGCCCTGAAACTCAAGCCCTGATTCTCCTGCCCTGAAACTCATTCCCTGAATCTCATGCCCTGAAACTTCTGCCCTGAAAGTCATGCCCTGAATCTCATGCTCTGAACCTCCTGCCCTGAAACTCATGCACTTAAAGAAATGCCCTGAAACTTTTGCACTGAAACACCTGGCCTGAATCTCCTGCACTGAATCTCATCCCCTGAAACTGCTGCCCTGAATCTCAAACCCTGAAACCACAGACCTGAAACCCATGCCCTGAAACTCATGTCCTGAATCTCATGCCCTTAAACTCATGCCCTGAATATCATGCCGTGAAACTCCTGCCCTCAAACTCATGCCCTGAAACTCATGCCCTGAATATCATGCCCTGAAACTCAAACACTGAATCTCCTGCCCTGAAACACATGCCCTAAATCTCATACCCTGAAACTCCTGCCCTGAAACTCATGCACTGAAACTCATGCCCAAAATCACATGCCCTAAAACTCCTGCCCTGAATCATCTCCCCAGAAACTCATGCCCTGAATCTCATGCCCTGAATCTCCTGCCCTCAAACTCATACACTGAAACTCATGCACTGAAACTCATGCCCTGAATCTCATGGCTTGAAACTCCTGTCCTGAATCTCATGCCCTGAAACTCATGCCCCGAATCTCATGCCCTGAAACTACTGCACTGAAACTCATGTCCTGAACCTCATGCCCTGAAACTGCTGCCCTGAATATCATGCCAAGAATCTAATATCCTCAAACTCATGTCCTGAATTACATGCCCTGAAACTACTTCACTCAAACTCATGCCCTGAAACTCATGCCCTGAAACTTCTGCCCTGAAACTCAAGCACTGAATCTCATGCGCTAAATCTCATGACCTTAAACTCAAGCCGTGAATCTCCTGCCCTGAAACTGATGCCCTGAATCTCATGCCCTGAAACTTCTGCCCTGAAACTCATGCATTGATTCTCATGCGCTAAATCTCATGACCTTAAACTCAAGCCCTGAATCTCCTGCCCTGAATGTCCTGCCCTGAAACTGCTGCCCTGAAACCACAGACCTGAAACCCATGCCCTGAAACTCATGTCCTGAATCTCATGCCCTGAAACTCATGCCCTGAATCTCATGCCGTGAAACTCCTGCCCTCAAACTCATGCACTGAAACTCATGCCCTGAATCTCCTGTCCTGATACTCAAGCCCTGAATCTCATGCCCTGAATATCATGCTCTGAAATTCATGCACTGAAACTCATCCCCTAAATGTCATGCTCTGAAACTCATGCCCTGAATCTCATGCCTTCAAACTCCTGTCCTGCATCACATGCCCTGAAACTCATGCCCTGAACCTCATGCCCTGAAACTCAAGCCCTGAATCTCATGCACTGAAACTCATGCCCTAAATCTCATACACTGAAACTGCTGCCCTGAAACTCATGCACTGAAACTCATGCCCTGACTCTCATGCCTTGAAACTCCTGCCCTCAAACTCATGCAGTCAAACTCATGCACTGAAACTCATGCCCGGAATCTCATGCCTTCAAACTCCTGTCCTGAATCACATGCCCAGAAACTCATGCCCTGAATCTCATGCCCTGAAACTACTGCACTGAAACTCATGTCCTGAACCTCATGCCCTGAAACTGCTGCCCTGAATATCATGCCAAGATTCTCATATCCTCAAACTCATGTCCTGAATTACATGTCCTGAAACGACTTCACTCAAACTCATGCACTGAAACTCATGCCCTGAATCACATGCCCTGAAACTTCTGCCCTGAAACTCATGCACTGAATCTCATGCGCTAAATCTCATGACCTTAAACTCAAGCCGTGAATCTCCTGCCCTGATACTGATGCCCTGAATCTCATGCCCTGAATCTTCTGCCCTGAAACTCATGCTCTGAATCTCATGCGCTAAATCTCATGACCTTAAACTCAAGCCGTGAATCTCCTGCCCTGAAGCTCATGCCCTGAATCTCATGCTCTGAAACTCCTGCCCTGAAACTTATGCACTGAAAGACATGCCCTGAAACTCTTGCACTGAATCTGTTGCACTGAAACACCTGCCCAGAATCTTCTGCACTGAATCTCATGCCCTGAAACTGCTGTCCTGAATCTCAAGCCCTGAAACCACAGACCTGAAACCCATGCCCTGAAATTCATGTCCTGAATCTCAAACCTGTAACTCATGCCCTGAATCTCATGCCGTGAAACTCCTGCCCTCAAACTCATGCCCTGAAACTCATGCCCTGAATATCATGCCCTGAAACTCAAACACAGAATCTCCTGCCCTGAAACACATGCCCTAAATCTCATACCCTGAAACTCCTGCCCTGAAACTCATGCACTGAAACTCTGTCCTGAATCACATGCCCTAAAATTCCTGCCCTGAATCATCTGCCCAGAAACTCATGCCCTGAATCACATGCCCTAAAATTCCTGCACTGAATCTCATGCCCTGAAACTCATGCCCTGAATCTCATGCACTGAAACTCCTGCCCTCAAACTCATACACTGAAATTCATGCACTGAAACTCATCCCCTGAATGTCATGCCCTGAAACTCATGCCCTGAAACTCATGCCCTGAATCTCATTCCCTGAAACTCAAGCCCTGATTCTCCTGCACTGAAACTCATGCTCTGAATCTCATGTCCTGAATCACCTGCCATGAAACTCATGCCCTGAATCTCATGCCTTGAATCACATGCTCTGAAACTCCTGCCCTGAATCTCCTCCCTTGAAACTCATGCCCTGAATCTCATGCCCTCAAACTCTTGCACTGAAACACCTGCCCTAAAACACATGCCCTGAAACTCATGCCCTGAATCTCATGCCCTGAAACTCTTGCACTGAAATACCTACCCTAAAACTCCTGCCCTGAATCTCATGCCCTGAAACTCAAGCCCTGATTCTCCTGCCCTGAAACTCATTCCCTGAATCTCATGCCCTGAAACTTCTGCCCTGAAAGTCATGCCCTGAATCTCATGCTCTGAACCTCCTGCCCTGAAACTCATGCACTTAAAGAAATGCCCTGAAACTTTTGCACTGAAACACCTGGCCTGAATCTCCTGCACTGAATCTCATCCCCTGAAACTGCTGCCCTGAATCTCAAACCCTGAAACCACAGACCTGAAACCCATGCCCTGAAACTCATGTCCTGAATCTCATGCCCTTAAACTCATGCCCTGAATATCATGCCGTGAAACTCCTGCCCTCAAACTCATGCCCTGAAACTCATGCCCTGAATATCATGCCCTGAAACTCAAACACTGAATCTCCTGCCCTGAAACACATGCCCTAAATCTCATACCCTGAAACTCCTGCCCTGAAACTCATGCACTGAAACTCATGCCCAAAATCACATGCCCTAAAACTCCTGCCCTGAATCATCTCCCCAGAAACTCATGCCCTGAATCTCATGCCCTGAATCTCCTGCCCTCAAACTCATACACTGAAACTCATGCACTGAAACTCATGCCCTGAATCTCATGGCTTGAAACTCCTGTCCTGAATCTCATGCCCTGAAACTCATGCCCCGAATCTCATGCCCTGAAACTCCTGCACTGAAACTGATGCCATGAATCTCATATCCTGAAACTCACGCACTGAATTACATGCCCTGAATCACCTGCCCTGAAATTCATGACCTGAATCTCATGCCTTGATTCACATGCCCTGAAACTCCTGCCCTGAATCTCCTGCCCTGAAACTCATGCCCTGAATTTCATGCTCTGAAACTCCTGCCCTCAAGCTCATGCACTGAAACTCATGCCTTTAATCACATGCACTGATACTCCTGCCCTGAATCTCCTGCCTTGAAACTCTTGCTGTGAATCTCATGCTCTGGAACTCCTGCACTGAAACTCCTGCCCTGCATCTCCTGCCTTGAAACTCATGCCCTGAGTCTCGTGCCCTGAAACTCCTGCCCTGAATCACCTGCTCTGAAAATCTTGCCCTGAATCTCATGCCCTACAACTCCTCACACTGAAATTCCTGCCCTGAAACGCATGCCCAGAATCTGATGCCCTGAATCTCATGCTATGAAACTCCTGCACTGAAACTCCTGCCCTGAATCTCCTGCCCTGAAACTCATGTCCTGAATCTCATGTCCTGAATCTCATGCTCTGAAACTCCTGCAGTGAAACTCCTGCCCTGAATCTCCTGCCTTGAAACTCATTCCCTGAATCTCATGCCCTGAAACTCCTGCTCTGAAACTCATGCACTGAAACTCATGCCCTGAATCTCATTCCCTGAAACTCAAGCCCTGATTCTCCTGCACTGAAACTCATGCCTTGAATCACAAGCCCTGATTCTCCTGCCCTGAAACTCATTCCCTGAATCTCATGCCCTGAAACTTCTGCCCTGAAAGTCATGCACTGAATCTCATGCGCTAAATCTCATGACCTTAAACTCAAGCCGTGAATCTCCTGCCCTGAAACTCATGCCCTGAATCTCATGCTCTGAACCTCCTGCCCTGAAACTCATGCACTTAAAGACATGCCCTGAAACTCTTGCACTGAAACTCTTGCACTGAAACACCTGGCCTGAATCTCCTGCACTGAATCTCGTCCCCTGAAACTGCTACCCTGAATCTCAAGCCCTGAAACCACAGACCTTAAACCCATGCCCTGAAACTCATGTCCTGAATCTCATGCCCTTAAACTCATGCTCTGAATCTCATGCCGTGAAACTCCTGCCCTCAAACTCATGCGCTGAAAGTCATGCCCTGAATATCATGCCCTGAAACTCCTGCACTGAATCATCTGCCTAGAAACTCATTATCTGAATCACATGCCCTGAAACTCCTGCCCTCAAACTCATGCACTGAAACTCATGCCCTAAATCTCATGCCCTGAAACTCCTGCCCTGAACCTCAAGCCCTGAAACCACAGACCTGAAACCCATGCCCTGAAACTCAGGGCGAGAATCTCATGCCCTGAATCTCATGCCGTGAAACTCCTGCCATCAAACTCATGTACTGAAAC